>NC_041383.1:618021181-618095180 GCF_002162155.2 Triticum dicoccoides
ACTCCGGTCGTCCATAGGCTCCGGACGTCCGGACGTTTTTACTGGCCACTATATATACTGCGCGGTAGGGTTTCTTAACTGACCACATCCTCTATCCGCTATTTCCCCACCACCGCCGCCGTTCCTGCCGTGTGGCCACTCACCGCGGCCGCACGCTGCTGTGCCCCTCGCCGGGGCTTCTCTCCGCCGCGGATCTGCGGCCCGCTTGGCGCTGCTACAGCCCGTCCAGCCCGTCGGCCACCTGCTCTGGCACGCCGCTCGTCTCCTCCGTGTTCTTCCTTTCAAGGTAGGGCACAACCTTCCCCCCTCATGCATTCACCCTAATCTATGGAGGGGTGTTGATATGTGCCTTCCTTCTCCCTAGGTCACGATGCCTCAGTCCAAGCACTCAGCTCGCAAGCAAGTCGCCGGAGGGCCGGCTCGTCCGTCTCGTCGTGGTGGCTCCGACGACTCCCAGGAGGAAGATCGCCCTCGGAAACGTGTCGCTCGTCCTCCCAGCTCATCCAGTGATTCCTTCTCGGAGGGGTCGGACTTTGAGGATGAGTTTGAGGAGGTGGATCCGTCCCCGATGGTTGGTGTTCGCGTCGCTGCACCCAAGCCGGGCACTCGTCGTCCAACCTTTCACCCTCCTCCTCCTCCGGTGCAACCCCACAGTGATGCTCACCACATCTCAATTGAGCCTCCACTGCCACTCGGCCGTCATGTTAAGCGTTTCAACGAGGTGCCCAAAACTTCATATCTTAAATTGCATCGTGATGTTGATCAATTTACTGTTGTTAGGGATTCTCAGGATAGTCGCTTTCGCACAAATGTCCAAGCCGACATCTTCACCACGATTGTCATCCCTAAGGGCTTGTCACTTCATGTTTGCATTGATCTTGAGCACATTCGCACTCATCCGGAGAAATATCCGGGAGCCATTGAGCTCATTGAGTCGTCCAATCTAGCTGCTCCATTCGCCTTTCAACATGATTTTAACCACACTGCCATCCATCAGTTTTATGCCACATGTTACTTTGCTCCTGATAACACTGTCACATGGATGACCTCCGACACTGCACTCACAACATCTTATGCTCAGTTTGTCACTGCCCCTGGATTTCCCGACACTGGGTTGAAAATCCATAGGGATGACCCCAACCATAAGCCCAAGGGCATTGCGGTCTGTGCGGATCTCCTTAGACCTATATCAACTTTGTCTGCCACTGAGAAACAAAAGGGTCTAAACCAAGTCTCCATTTGGCGTTTTCCATTCAACATCATTTATCAGTGTATCACTTGCACCATCTATCCCAAGATGGGTGACAAGGGCTCCTGTAGCAGCTACTGCATTGATCTCATGCATCGCCTCTTCACATCTCCTAAAGGGAAGATCAATGTTCCACACTTTCTATGGCATGAGATCCGCCTTGCTAGCTTCCAGCACAAGAGGGCTTTTCCTCATGCACCTTTTATTCAGGCTTTTATCGAAAGTGTAGCTCCCTTTCCTATTGCCCGCACTCATGTACATGAGTGATGGTTCATTCCCGCTTACATGGCGGCTGATCATGTTCCTCCTCCTCCCGCTACTACTAGTCGCACCGCCACTAGTGTTCCTTCTCATGCTACCCATTCTCCTTCCAGTGCTGCCCCCTTTGGGCGCATTGCTCGTTTTCTTGGGAAGGCTCACTCAACCATGATGAAGACGTTCACCTACCATTGCTCCCAACACCACGATGTGGTCACTCGCATGGTCACTTCCAAGAATGCTCTGAAGGCTCGTCTGAGAGATTCAGGAGTGTATGATGTGAGTGAAGATGAGCGTCTTCCTGCAGACCCCCCTTCTGACTTTGGTTTTCCCTCCAGTCCTGAGTGGGCTGATTTCTTCGACGAGGCTGGTGGTAGTGGTGTTCATGATGATGATGATGAGGATGATCTCTAGTGCTATTATGTTTTCCCCCTATTTTCTATTTTTGGATACTTGATGCCAAGGGGGAATAGGCTCCATATGCATGTTATTCTAGCTCATTATGTAATCGAACTTATTGTTATGGTTGTGTTTTAGCTTGTACTGAACCTATGTTATGAGTTTGTTGAATCTGAGATTTGGTGAATCTACATGTGTTATGGTTGTGTTTTAGCTTGTACTGAACCTATGTTATGAGTTTGTTGAATATGAGATTTGGTGAATCTACATGTGATGAATCTATATGAAGTTTAACTCTTGATTATCGTGTGTATGAGATTTGGTTATACTGGAGGCATCATTTTGAGGGGGAGCCCTCATCATTTTTTAGTAGTATCTATGGTATCACTTTGAGGGGGAGCTCGCTCGCTACTCATTCTTATTATGGTTATTGAGCTCCACAACAAATACTTCCGATTACTATTATGAGTATGCATATGAGTTGTCATCAACTACCAAAAAGGGGGAGATTGAAAGTGCAATCATGCCCTTAATCATATTTTGATGTTGATGACAACACATATGCTCGGGACTAATCATGTTTATCAAGTATATCTCAGGATTATGTTTCAAAGACCGTGTGCATGGATCATGACTAGGGACAAAAAGAATATAACTCAAGAATGGAGATACAAGATGTTGACTTCATTTATGGTTTGTTCTTGAGTATAGGGATCCCGCACTATTAAGAGGGGATCGATGGATCTAGTGAAAAACTTGCTCAAAAGCTACTATTTCTATACCTTGCCTTCGGACGTCCGGTGTTCTACGGACGCCCGGTCCTTCTTGATTGCCCGGACGTCCGGCCACTTCCGGACGTCCGGTGTTCCACAACAGAAGCATTTCTACAGATGTCCGGAACTCTCCGGACGTGCGACACTTTCACAACAGAAGCATTTTTACGGATGTCCGGACCCTCTGGTCGTCCGTGCTCCGGATGTCCGACCCTGCTCGGACGTCCGTATCCTGTACACTGGGTTGTGGCTCACATTTTCACAGCGGCCGGTCGTCCGATGACTGTCGAACGTCCGGACCTATTTGTGCCTCTGGACATCCGACGTTCTCTGGACGTCCGGCCCATCCTGTACCCAAAACGGTCACTTTTACCCACCACCTATATATATATACCTTTCCCTTCCACGGGATAAGGTTGACCATTCACCTTGAGCCTATCGAGAACACTCCTCACTCTCTCTCTCATTCATCCACACCAAATCCTAGATTCCCAAGTGTTCTAGGAGCATTTGAGAGAAGTTCTCCAATCAAGTGATAGATCCACTTCTTCCCCTTATTTGCACCAAAGGAATTCGTGACTTGAGCAAGTTTTGAGCTTTTCCCCATCGTTCTTGTTACTCTTGGAGGTTGGAGACTCCTAGGCGGTAGGAGTCATTCGGAGAGGAATCGAACTTTGTGATTACCCTCGGAAAAGTTTGTGAGGGTTTGGAGACCACCCCAAGGTCTACCACTAGTAGTTGAGAAACACCTCCGTGGTGTTGTCTCAAAGGGAGAATAGGGTGAGCCTTCGTGGCGTTGGTGTGCCTTCGTGGTAACATCCACCTCTCTAACGGTGACTAGCTTCCCTCCAAGGAAGTATTGTCATCATCATCAAAAGTTGTGCTCCGAGAATAAGGACCATGTAGCATAGTTAAAATCAGCATGATAATTATATTACCAATCTGAAAGTGCAATCATGCCCTTAATCATATTTTGATGTTGATGACAACACATATGCTCGGGACTAATCATGTTTATCAAGTATATCTCAGGATTATGTTTCAAAGACCGTGTGCATGGATCATGACTAGGACAAAAAGCATACAACTCAAGAATGGAGATACAAGATGTTGACTTCATTTATGGTTTGTTCTTGAGTATAGGGATCCCGCACTATTAAGAGGGGGTCGATGGATCTAGTGAAAAACTTGCTCAAAAGCTACTATTTCTATACCTTGCCTTCGGACATCCGGTGTTCTACGGACGTCCGGTCCTTCTTGATTGCCCGGACGTCCGGCGTTCCACAACAGAAGCATTTCTACGGATGTCCGGGACTCTCGAACGTCCGACACTTTCACAACAGAAGCATTTTTACGGACGTCCGGACCCTCCGGTTGTCCGTGCTCTGGATGTCCGACCCTGCTCGGACGTCCGTATCCTATACACTGGGTTGTGGCTCACATTTGCACAGCGGCCGGTCGTCCGATGACTGTCAGACGTCTGGACCTATTTGTGCCTCCAGACGTCCGGCCCATCCTGTACCCAAAACGGTCACTTTTACCCACCACCTATATATATACCTTTCCCTTCCACGGGATAAGGTTGGCCATTCACCTTGAGCCTATCAAGAACACTCCTCACTCTCTCTCTCTCATTCATCCACACCAAATCCTAGATTCCCAAGTGTTCTAGGAGCATTTGAGAGAAGTTCTCCAATCAAGTGATAGATCCACTTCTTCCCCTTCTTTGCACCAAAGGAATTCGTGACTTGAGCAAGTTTTGAGCTTTTCCCCATCGTTCTTGTTACTCTTGGAGGTTGGAGACTCCTAGGCGGTAGGAGTCATTCGGAGAGGAATCAAACTTTGTGATTACCCTCAGAAAAGTTTGTGAGGGTTTGGAGACCACCCCAAGGTCTACCACTAGTGGTTGAGAAACGCCTCCGTGGTGTTGTCTCAAAGGGAGAATAGGGTGAGCCTTCGTGGCGTTGGTGTGCCTTCGTGGTAACATCCACCTCTCTAACGGTGACTAGCTTCCCTCCAAGGAAGTGAACATCGGCATACATCCTTGTCTCCCGGAGTTGCGGTTATTCCTAACCCTAACTCTCTACTTGTGGTTACTTGTCTCTTTACACTTACATACATTATATTGTGCTTGCCTACTTACGTGGTTGTGTTGTTTGCTTAGTACTTTGTGCTCACGTGCAATTGTTAGGCTCGTCTTCATATTCCGCATTATTGCCTAAAATTGCCAAGTAATAATTAAAATTTGTAACTGTACCTATTCACCCCCCCTCTAGGTCCATCTCGATCCTTTCACAATCAGGCTAGGAATGACGTGATCGGGTACAAACTCGTAAGTAAAGGAGATTACAAAGAGTTGTTTAATCGCGGTGCGGACTCGATTCAGTTATTGGTGTCCTTGAGTGTCTAACAACTCAGAACCCGGGAAAAATTGAAATCAGTGAGAATGTAATATTTGGAGAAGACTCGTAATAATAAACATGGTTCTATGATATTATCAAGATACCCGAGGGTAATACTCGAAAGTAGGACAAAATAAAGGTTGGACATGTGTATTGATCTGCAAAAGACAAGTACTTTAACTTATCTGAGAAAACGAATCAAGGAATATCAATATGGCCGGAACCACGATTGCAAAAGACCAGATCCCAGATATAAGATAAACTTATACCAGGGGAATAATTAATTTAAGAGAAGCTTCCATGATAAGATCTACATCGTGTCCATGGGCATGAACACCAAGTTCAAGGTCGACTCCCACTTCTCCAATGCATGACCATTCATTCACATCTCTATTAAAAGTGTTTTGCGTGTGAAAACCTACCTGGTGAATTACCAGAGGAGTATGACCCGTGAAATCTTCCGGATTCACACAGATTAAGAAAGGCATAGTTTCAACCCATCAGGGAATCTTAGAAACATATACCACAAGCTTCAAGAGTAAATATCACCAACTCAAAAGCAGAGCATGGTTGGTCAATTAGAGAATTGGATTTACCAATGGCATTATGTACCAGGGAAAGAACTCCTCGAGGATTTTGTATACGAAGGACACTATCGGATGATAATTCAACAAAGGATCTGACGGTCCATAACAGAGCTAATGTGAGCGTCGTCACACAACCAGCGGAAGAAAACAATGCAAAGACATTAGATTATAGAAACAATTGTCTAATTCAAAGCTCAAATGCAAATGAATTATGATTTCCAAATCAAGGGAGCAGAAGAAAACACTCTGATTAAGGATGAATAAGTTGAGTAGGCTTAGGGGTACAATCGATGACAATTTAATTGGTTGAGACCTAGCTGATGTTTAAAATGATGTCTAGCCGGAAGGAGGAATTCTAGGATCTGATTGAGGATTGCGAGCATTCACAACATATTGAATCAAGGGGCTCGAAATGATAGTGACAGAGGGATGTCAACGGAGATTACTAGAAATATGGATTTAACCATAATGGAGGAAGGCAAGGAGTTCAGGAGCAATAGGCTGTTGAGGATTTGCAGAAAATCAATTAGTATTTCGAAGAATTTTGTGAAACACCTAAACAACTAAGAATGAACAAATCCTCCAAAAGTACGAGGAATTATTCATAGGGGTATTCATGCAACAAAGATCTGTAAGGCAGTGTCACAAGGAATTATTAAAAGTCGGAGAATAATTCGATGTATCTTGTAATAACAAGAGCAGCTGGGAATGATTGTACGGACAACAATTGTGTGTCGTTATCCATAAGATATAATAGTGGTAGGGAATTGCAAAAGCGACGGTCACGAAGTCTCAAGAGAACATTGGAGTATCTTCAGAATCTTTGGTGCACCAAGCAGTCATCTCGAGTGAGGGGCTCTCCGGGAGGAAGTAATTATGAGAACCTAGAGTCAGAGTTAGTAAAATCATTTAACCCGAATAGAAGAGATATCAGAATCCCAGAGTATGGACGAGAATGGCGACGTGGGCCCGTAAGCCACATAGCCATGTCAGTAGAAGTATTGCACTAACTAGACTCGACTTTGGCAAGGAGTTTGGAAGGGGGATTCCTACATGCAGTAGGCTTTGATACCAATTTGTGACGCCCCTGATTCAATCGTACACTAATTGTACACTCATACGTGTACGATCAAGATCAGGGACTCACGGGAAGATATCACAATACAAATCTAAACACAAATTAAGTCATACAAGCTTCATATTACAAGCCAGGGGCCTCGAGGGCTCGAATACAAATGCTTGATCATAAATGAGTCAGCGGAAGCAACAATATGTGAGTACAGACATTAAGTTAAACAAGGTGCCATAAGATGCATGGCTAGCACAAACATGGATACAGATCGAAGAGGCGCATGCCTCCTGCCTGGGATCCTCCTAAGCTACTCCTGGTCGTCGGTGGTCTGCATGTATCTAGTAGTAGGCTTTGTCAGTGTAGTAGAAGTTATCGTCGGTGGTGGCAGCTGGCTCCTGGACTCGACCATTTGATGGCAACAACTGGGTATAGAGGGGAAAAGAGGTAGTAAAGCAATGGTGAGTACTCATCCAAACCACTCGCAGGACTTACATCAGATCTATACTACATATGCATCGGCATCAACAAAGGGGTAGTATCTATGGACTAAACTGCAGAATGCCCGAATAAGAGGGGGAGAAGCTAGTCCTATCAAAGACTACGCTTCTGTCAACCTCCATCTTGAAGCATGTAGAAGAGAGTAGATGGTAAGTTATCAAGTATCATTGCATAGCATAATCCTACCCGACGATCCTCCCCTCGTCACCCGATGGGAAAGCGATCACCAGGTTGTATCTAGCACTTGAAAGGGTGTATTTTATTAAGTATCCGGTTCTAGTTGTCAGAGGCCGGAATACAACTCCAAGTCGTCCTATTACCGTGGACACGACTATTCGAATAGGTCAAACTTTCCTGTAGGGGTGCACCACATTACCCAACACACTCGATCACCCTGGCCACACACACTTTCCTGTGTCATGCCCGGCCTCGAAAGATCAACACGTCGCAGCTCTACCTAGGCTAAATAGAGAGGTTAGCACGTCGGTCTAAATCCTAAGCGCGCATGGGTTTTGGGCCCATCATCCATTGCACTCCTGCATGTGGCGAGGGTGGCCGAGATTAATCCTGGCAACCTGCACTACAAGGTAGTTGCTTTACGCAGACCAGCCAGGCGCGTGCCGCATAGTTGCTGATGTCTGGAAAGCTTCAGCTGATACTACGATGCCGGTTGCCCATATCTTGTCCCGCGTGGAGGTTAGTATGTATAGGTCAACGACCAACTCAGATCAAAAACCCATATCTTGTTAAGCGTGTTATTTGATGTAACTGCGGACGCCAACCAGGGACTAGGCTCACCTCTCTCTTGGGTGGTCTCAACCTGTCCTGTCGCTTCGCGACAAAGTAACACTCGGGGGCCGTCGGGAACCCAAGCTCACCACTACATGGGCGGAACCACCTGTCCCTTCAGCCCCCATATCTGAATAGTAACATAAGTGTGTAATAGTTGTATAGCATGGCAGATGGACAAGTATGTAGGGCCACTGATGATATTCTAGCAACCTATACTAAGCATTTGAGGATTGCAGGTAAAGGGAACAACAACAACAGTAGCAAAGATAGGCTATGCAGCAGAATGGGATCATCCGAAAGCAGTAACAGCTACACAACTCTAATGCAAGCAGTAGAGAGAAGGAATAGGCAGTTTCGGGACAATCAAGGAGGTTTTACGTGATTGGAAGCTCTGTCGAGAAGGAGGGGTCGTCAGGAGCGCAGCCGATGTCTGGAGCAGCGACGTCGGTCTCGAAGTCTACTAGAGAGAAGAGGGGGAAGAAACGATGAATACAATTCAAACAGATGCATGACGATGCATGACAAGACAATAAGCGGTGCTAGAGTTGACCTAACGCGGTACTAGGTGCTACTGGTGAAGGGGGAAAACATCCGGGGAAGTATTCCCGCTGTTAGGTATTTTTGGACAGATGAAACGGAGGGGGATGGTTCCATGTTTGCTATGCGAGGGGCGTGTGATAGACGAACAGAGGGCGTATTCGGAATCATCACGTTTTTCTGAGCAACTTTCATATATAATTATTTTCATCGAAGTTACTGATTATTTTATATTAATTGTCAAAGTTTTTAAACATTTTCTACGATTTTTGGATTATTTTAAATTAAAAAACAGAATATACATTTTGTACGACTAGCCACAGTGGATGACAGGTGTAGCCAGGGGTGTCTAGTTCACCCAGTCAACAGTCAACAGAGTTTATTGTTGACTGGTCAAAACTGCCAGGTGGGGCCCATGTCATACACTTATTGTTTTAATAAATTTATTTAACTAGTTAATTTACCAATCGGGCCCAATGTCATAGAGTAAAGGTGGGGGTGGTTAGTACTAATGGGAGATTAGTCCCCTAATTAAGTCAACACACAAAACAGCCCCGGCAGGGACTCACCATGGCCGCGGATGGAAACACCGGGCAGTGGTGGGCGGCGCTGGCGCGGCCGGGCGAGGGCAGGCTCGACCCATGCCCAGCACGGCCACGACGCGCGCGTGGCCATGGAGCAAGGCGCGGGGCAGCGAGAGAGAGCGGGGACGGCAGCAGGCGCTCGGCCGGAGCGACGAGGGGCGTGGCCGAGGCGTAGGCACACGTGGGTGGGTGCGGTGCGCGTGGTGGCCCACGAAATGACCGAGAGCAGCGGTGAGCGCAGCTGCGGGCGCGCGGACGCAACGGGCAGGGGCGGTGGTTGAGCGCGGCCAGGCACGAGGGGCGGGCGCGGGGCGAGGCCAAGGGTAGGTGGACGCTTACGGGCCCTGCGCGGGCCAACCTTGGGGCACGGCGGGTCACAAGCGAGCATGGTGCGGCCGCGACGACCACAGGTCTGGACGCGGCCACATGCGGCTGGGCGCACGGGCGGCCGAGGCGGGAAAACAGAAGGGGAAGTGGGGGAAATGAAGGAGGCTCACCGGGGGAAGGCTGCTTGCGAGCTAGGGCGGGTCAGCAGGCGCCGGTGGTGGAGATCGACGACGATGGCCGCGGGAACCGCGGGGTGGAAGAGACGCGCGTGACGCGGGGGCGGCTCCCCGGCTTCGCTTCGGGGACGTGGGCGAGAGGCGATGGCGCCGGAGCTCCTGGAATAGTCGGTGTGGCGCGCGGCAACCGGTGGCCATGTGCACGGCGGCAATACAACGGCGACTATGCACGGGTGTGCTCGTGGACGCGGATCCAGAGGGTAAGGGGGGAGAGCGAGAGGAGTGGGCGTGGCAAACCCTAGGACGTCGAGGACGACCTTATCTTCATCGGGGAGGTGCGGGATGGCCAATGCGTGGAGACCCTCGCCATGGACATGCCCAGGTCGTCCACGCAGTCCCTGGTGAAGAGAGGAAGCGGATGGGGGCGGCTAGGTGGGCTGGGCTGGCAAAGTAGTGGTAGGCCTCAAGTGCTGGAAGTTTTTCTTCCTTTTTTTTCTATTTTCCCTTTTATTTGTTCTGTTTGCTTTTATTTTTAATAGCAAATAGGCTTTAGTAAATGATCCTTTCTTTATGTATTGTATCTACGTTAGTGTTTTCCACGAGTATTAAGAGATGATGCAGTACATGGAAGGTAGGTATTTCCCTCAGTTATGAAACGAAGGTTATCGAACCAGTAGGAAAACCAAGCAACACTATGTAAATGGTACCTGCACACAAAGAACAAATCTTTGCAACCCGACGTAAAAGAGGGTTGCCAATCCCTCTCGGGTAAAAGATTGGTAAAGTAATAGATTGGTATATGCAAATAAAATAAAGGCAAATAAAATTCAGCGAGGTATTTTTGGGTTTTTGATAATATAAATCTGAAAATAAAAGATGCAAATAAATAAAAAGGCAAATAGCAATATAGATCTGAAGATATATGATGAGAAAATAGACCCGGGGGCCGTAGATTTCACTAGTGGCTTCTCTCGAGAGAATAGCATACGGTGGGTAAACAAATTACTGTTGGGCGATTAATAGAACTTCAAATAATTATGACGATATCCAGGCAATGATCATTATATAGGCATCACGTCCAAGATTAGTAGACCGACTTCTGCCTGCATCTACTACTATTACTCCACACATTGACCGCTATCCAGTATGCATCTAGTATATTAAGTTCATGGAGAACGGCGTAATGCAATAAGAATGATGACATGATGTAGACAATATCTATTCATGTAGGAATATACCCCATCTTGTTATCCTTAATAGCAATGATCAATACGTGTCTTGCTGCCCCTTCAGTCACTGGGAAAGAACACCGCAGGATCGAACCTATCACAAAGCACCTCTTCCCATGGCAAGAAAAATTGATCTAGCCGGCCTAACTAAACCAAATATTCGAAAAAGAAATACGAGGCTATAAGTAATCATGCATATAAGAGATCAAAGAAACTCAAATAACTTTCATGGATAGAAAGATCTGATCATAAGCTCAAAGTTCATCGGATCTCAACAAACACATCACAAAAAGAGTTACATCAAATAGATCTCCAAGAGACCATTGTATTGAGAATCAAAAGAGAGAAAGGAAGCCATCTAGCTACTAACTACGAACCCGTAGGTCTATAATGAACTACTCACACATCATCGGAGAGGCACCAATGAGGATGATGAACCACTCCGTGATGGTGTCTATATTGGATCTGATGTTTCTGGAACTTGCGGCGTCTGGAATTGTGTTTCGCCGACTCCCCTAGGGTTTTTGGATTTTCGGGGTATTTATAGAGTAAAGAGGCAGTACAAGAGGCGACCGATATGGGCACGACCCACCAGGGCGCGCCTGGGCCCCCAAGCGTGCCTAGGTGGGTTGTGCTCCCCTCGGAGCTCCCCTTTGATACTTCTTTGGCCCAACAGGTGTCTTCTGGTCTAGAAAAATTCTCCAAAAAGTTTCGCTGCGTTTGGACTCCGTTTGGCACTGGTATTCTGCGAAGTAAAAAACAAGCAAAAAATAGTAACTAGCACCGGTCACTATGTCAATAAGTTAGTCCCAAAAAATGATATAAAGTTACTATAAAATTATTGTAAAACATTCAAGAATGATAATATAACAGCATGTGAAAGGATCGATATAGTTGACTAGAGGGGGGGGTGAATAGGCAACTAACAATTTTTAGCTTTTCTTTAACAAATTAAACTTTGCATAAAAGTAGGTTGTCTAGATGTGCAACTAGGTGAGCAACCTATATGATGCAACAACAACAAGTACACAAGCAAGCAAGGGATACAACACAAATAAGCTTGCACAAGTAAAGGCACGAGATAACCAAGAGTGGAGCCGGAGAAGACGAGGATGTGTTACCGAAGTTCCTTCCTTTTGAGGGGAAGTACGTCTCCGTTAGAGTGGTGTGGAGGCACAATACTCCCCAAGAAGCCACTAGGGCCACCGTATTCTCCTCACGCCCTCACACAATGCGAGATGCCGCGATTTCACTATTGGTGCCCTTGAAGGTGGCAACCGAACCTTTACAAACAAGGTTGGGGAAATCTCCACAACTTAATTGGAGGCTCCCAACGACACCACGAAGCTTCAGCACAATGGACTATGGCTCCGTGGGGACCTCAACCGTCTAGGGTTCCCAAACACCCAAGAGTAACAAGATTCGCGAGGGATTAGTGGGAGGGAATCGAATTTCTCTTGGTGGAAGTGTAGATCGGGGCCTTCTCAACCAATCCCAAGCAAATCAACAAGTTTGATTGGCTAGGGAGAGAGATCGGGCGAAAATGGAGCTTGGAGCAACAATGGAGCTTAGGGATGGAAGAGGTGGTCAACTAGAGGAAGAAGACACCCCTTATATAGTGGAGAGACAAATCCAACCGTTATCCACTTACTCAGCCCGGGACCTGTGGTACTACCGCTCCAGACAAGCGGTACTACCGCAGGGTCTCACGGTACTATCACGGCGGACCGCGGTACTACCTCTGCTACGGCAGGAGCTAGTCCAGGCCTGAGCCGCAAAGGCTGAGAGTGGTACTGCCGCAGAAGTGATACTACCACTCCCCCTTGCAGTACTACCGCAAGGCCGAAATGGACTAGCGTGGGAAGGGCGCAGATGAATAAACTACATCCGTGCCAACTTCCGTTGAAAATCAAACAGTGCAAAAATCCGACACGGCACTACCGCGCTTGGCATGCGGTACTACCGTATAGGGAGCGGATGTAAAAAATTACATCCGCCCCTACTTCCGCTCGTGTCGCTGTGCCAGACCAAGACTCACGGTACTACCGCGCGCATGGGGCGGTACTACCGCGTAGGGCGCGGACTACCGCGTAGGGCGCGGATGTAAAAAATTACATCCGCCCCTACAGTCGCACGAGTGGCTGAGTCTGGTTTGAGGCCACGGTACTACAGCTCCTTAGGAGCGGTACTACCGTGTGCATCTACGGTACTACCGCAAGGGCATGCGGTACTACCGGAGGAGCCTGCGGTACTACCGCTCCTAGGAGCAGTACTACCGCATGCCTCAGAATAGCAACACTAGGAATCCTTCTCTTTGCATAAATAGGAAGAAAATGGAGGATGCTCCAAAGCGCAAAGGGAAAGGCGGTGCAAAGGGAGTAAATGTGTACATGATGATTCCACCCGAACCTTTGCAACGCGGACCCCCTCTTAATAGTACGGCTTTCCTACGACTCAATTCCACCGAAAGGAAACGTAGAAAAACGCCGTCTTCAACAGTCTTCGAGGGGCACCAAACCGTCTTGTGCTTAGTGATGAAGCGTCTGAAATACTCAAGGCACACGATTAGTCCGCAAAAGCATTGTCATCAATCACCAAAACACCTT
Organism: Triticum dicoccoides; assembly: GCF_002162155.2. Classification (NCBI taxonomy): domain Eukaryota; kingdom Viridiplantae; phylum Streptophyta; class Magnoliopsida; order Poales; family Poaceae; genus Triticum; species Triticum dicoccoides. Next base: position 618,034,671 of record NC_041383.1, read on the forward strand.
AGGGATAAATATGCCCTTACAATCTCCCCTTTTTGGTGGATTGATGACAATACGAGATTTGCACAAAGGGAAAGAATATAGCACATAAGCAAACCCCACATCTCTAAAATATAGACGAGCTCCCCTAGATGCATGCTATCTAGATAAGTGATTTGGACTGCACGACACGTATACTAGGGTCAACACTCCCCCTATATTTTATAGACAATGCATATCTTGAAACAATAAGGCTAACACTAAACAAGATAGTAAATATGAGCATAACGTAAATAACACAATATAACATAAGCTCAATAAGGTATGATAGAGTGCATATGTCTTACACCATATGAAAGGCCAAGTCTCACGAGCAAACTAAACCAAAGCAAGCAAGGTTCAATGGAACAAACGCAAGCAAAGCAAACAGAAACACGACACAAGACTCGCAAATCCCTACACTCTCTCCCCCTTTGGCATTGAGACGCCAAAAAGGCAGATAGGACACCTATAACACAAGTGGTGGCTCAAGCAGAGTCAGTCGCACGCTCCTCATCAGACTCTGCAGCGGGAATGGTCTCCTCGTCCTCCTCCTCAGAATCAGTCCACTTGAAACCTTGTTTTGCGATCCACTCAGCCTCTGGAGTGATGCGGTCCTCAGAGCCGCCAGAAACATCCTCTCCAAAGAGGCTCATAATCTTCTTGTCGCGGCGGCGACTCTCCTTGGAGGCAACGTGAGTCCTGTACTTCCCCTTTGCCTGCATGCAGAATAAGGTCTTCATCTTGTTCTTTAGCCTCTTAGCCCAAGATGGCTCAGAGGTGGGAGGGATAAAACCCTCAGAGTTGTCCTCATCCGCTGACTCCTCCTCCTCCTCATCTGCATCCACATCCATGGCAGCCGCGGCCTCAGCACGAGAAGTGGTGTTAGCCCACTGAGTCTTGATACGGAGCCGGATGGACTCATGTCGAATCCAATTAGGGGCCTCAAAGTCATCATGAGGGTAGAGCTTCTCCCAAGTTGTCGAGATCAACTGAAACAGATAAGGTCCATAGATGGGGACCTTGCGGTTGAAGACCGCAAACCGAAGCTCACACCACATGATATGTGAGACATCAAGTGGTAGCGTCTGAGAGTTGCGTGCTTCCTACATAGGAGCAGCATGTCCACAAGATAAGCACGCACCTTGTCCTTGTCACCAATGTGTGGGAAGAGAGAGTTGCGGAAGATCCGGTACATGATGTCCAGGAAGGAGTTGAGCACCCAAGATGACTTGCCACTGGAGAGCTTCTTCTCAACGAGGAAGGGCTGAAGCTTGTTCTTGTTGGTTGACTTGGCATTGGCATGAGGACAAACACCTTGGGATGTGGCGAGCCCCTCATCCTGAACACCAAGCAAAGTCATGAACTGCTTCCATGTAGCAGTCAGTTGCCAACCATTGGTCATCCAAGTCATAGTCTGGTCCTCATTAGGATGAAAGTACACCGAGGCAAAGAACTGAGCCACAATCTCAGGATCATAGTCTTTGTGAAAAGAGATGATGTGCTCAATGCCAAATTGCTCCACTAGATCCAAAGCCTCACCAAAGTAGTCCCGGTGCTTCTCATCCCTCATATGATGCATGTCGATCCAGTGCACATCCACATAGATGTTTCGCTTGGCCTTGATCACATCCAGATAAATGAGATTCTGCTGCTTGGTCCAGAATAGTTCATTCCCTCGAAAGTTGGCACGAGGATTCACATAGGGATTGATCTTCCGTCGAGAGAGGAACTCAGCAAGGGGCATCTCATCCATACCCATGTTGGGTTCTTTGTCCTTTGTGGCGGTGGTCTTGGTCCTGCATTGGGGGGCACTGGAGCCCTCTGAAACTTCATCTTAATTTCGCAGACGCTTGGAGCCCGTGTCACGGTTTGGATTGGAACGGCGAGCAGGAGCACCTGAGCCACACACCACAAAACAAACACACAAGAGACGCGAGAAGGATCAGTGCAAAGAACACAACAAGGCAGTGAAACAAGTAGAACTCGCACTTGACAATTGCCACATGAGAGATTTAACAACGGTAGCACTGCTTGGCCACGCGGTACCAAAATTTTAGTGTCGCGCCTAGTCACGGTAGTACCGTGCGGGCGGTAGTACCGCGCTGGAGGTGTGGTAGTACCGCACGGGCGGTAGTACCGCGCAGGAAGTGTGATAGTACCGCACGGTTTCAGATCCAAAACTGCAAGTGGATCTGGGTACAACCGTGAAAACAAAGCGGTACTACGGTCGATCAAATCTACCATGGGCAACATATCATGTACTATCTCTATGCATTACTACTCTCCTACATCCAACTCTTGCAAATATTTAGCCTAAAATCTCAAGAACAACAAGCATCTCCCTAAAAACCTATAAGCAAAGGAACAAACCAAAAACAGAGGGATTTGGTGAGAAACCTTGTTCCATGGCAAGAGGAGGTGGTGGGGAATGATCCCACCGGTCGGAATCCGAGGAGAGCAGCTGGAGACGGAGATCCGGCGAGGGCCTCCGGCGCCGTTCGTGGGCAGGGGAGAGAGAGGCGGCGTGGGGAAGAAAGAGTGAATGGGTATGGGGGAGTTGGAACTCCCCCTGCCCGCTCTTAACCCCCACGCGCTTGCTACTCCACGGTAGTACCGCACGTCATTACGGTAGTACCGCCCGGGCGGAAGTACCGTGCCGTGGGCGGTAGTACTGCTCCACCAGCGGCGGTCAAAAATTACTGCCATGCTGGTTGCGGTAGTACTGTGCCCTTGCAATAGTACCGTGGTAGGCCACGATAGTACCATGAACCCAAGAAAGTGTAGTTTCAAACACAGGAAGAGACAACTTTGCACGGAACCTTCAAGCGAACAAACACACCAACGAGCTAACAAGCGAGACACATCAAACACAAGCTTGGCATGAAGAGAGAAGAGCAAGAGGCAACAAGGACCAAAAACGAGACACAACCTCTCCAAGGAGAGGGCGGTGGCCGGAGCCACCTATGTTTGAGTCGGTTGGTATGGCACCGCGAAGAATTATCCTTGGGCCCATGACCAAAACTCGTCTTTGAAGCACAAGTACCATCAAAAATGGCTAATGTGAAAGAGTTGATCAATTTATGCATAATGGGGGGAGGGAGAGTTCATTGAGAGAACAACACTCCCCCTATGTACATGCCTACACCTTAACTAGAAAACAAGTTGAGTGTGGTGGGGTGTGCAAGGGTTCAAGTCACATTGCTCGAATCAATGATATTTAGCTCATGCCTTAACTCGCGAAATCTTGCTTCATCCAAGGGCTTCGTGAAAATATCTGCAAGGTTATCATGAGTGTTGACATACTTGAGCTCGATCTCCCCTCGCATAATATGATCCCGGATGAAGTGATACCGAATCTCAATATGCTTCGTCTTGAAGTGTTGCACCGGGTTGAGAGAAATCTTGATCGCACTTTCATTGTCACACCAAAGAGGCACTTTGTCACAAATGACACCGTAATCCTTTAAAGTTTGCCTCATCCACAAGAGTTGTGCACAACAACTACCGGCCGCCACATACTCCGCTTCAGTGGACGAGAGAGACACACAACTTTGCTTCTTGGAAGAGCAATTCACCAAAGAGCAACCAAGAAATTAGCACCCTCCGGAAGTGGACTTCCTATCCACTTTGTCTCCCGCCCAATCAGAATCCGAATATCCTTCAAGCTGAAGTTTGCTCCTCTTGGGTACCATAAGCCAAAGTTTGGGGTATGAGCAAAATATCGGAAGATTTGCTTGACCGCTACAAAGTGGCTTTCCTTCGGTGCGGCTTGATACCGTGCACAAATTCCCACACTCAACATGATATCCGATCTAGATGCACAAAGGTAAAGCAAGGAGCCAATCATGGAGCGATATACCTTTTGATCCACCGCTTTACCATTTGGATCAATGTCAAGTTGGCACTTGGTGGGCATTGGGGTGGAAGTCGGCTTGACATCACTTAGCTTGAATCTCTTTAGCATGTCTTGAGTGTATTTGGCTTGGTTGATGAAGGTTCCTTCTCTTCTTTGTTTGGCATCGAACCCGAGGAAGAACTTCAACTCTCCCATCGACGACATCTTGAACTTAGAGGTCATGAGAGTGGCAAATTCCTCATTGAAAGCTTTGTTAGGGGAACCAAATATAATATCATCAACATATAGTTGGCACACAAACAACTCCCCTTTGACCTTCTTAGTAAAAAGAGTGGGATCGATTTGCCCAACTTCAAATCCACGATCTTGCAACAACTCGGTAAGGTGGTCATACCACGCACGTGGGGCTTGCTTAAGGCCGTAGAGTACCTTATCGAGTTGATACACATGATCGGGGAAGTAGGGATCCTCGAACCCGGGGGGTTGCTTGACATAAACCAACTCATTAATAGGACCACTAATAAAAGCACTCTTCACATCCATTTGTTGCAACTTAAAGTTGTGATGGAAGCATAAGCAATCAACAAATGAATGGATTCAAGGCGAGCAACGGGAGCAAAGGTTTCACCATAGTCGATACCCTCGACTTGGGAGTAGCCTTGTGCTACCAATCTTGCCTTGTTGCAAACGATGGTCCCATGAGCATCTTGCTTGTTCTTGAATATCCACTTGGTTCCAATGACATTGTGGTTCCCCGTTGGCCTTGGCACCAATCTCCACACCTTGTTGTACTCGAAGTTGTTGAGTTCTTCATGCATGGCATTGAGCCAATCCGGATCTTCGAGCGCCTCATAGACCTTTTGAGGTTCAACACAAGAGACAAACGCGTGATGTTCACAATAGTTTGCTAATTGTCTACGAGTGCTTACCCCCTTTCTTAGGCTTCCAACCACATTTTCCATGAGATGACCTTTGGTAGTGAGCTTGGAAGCAATCTTCGCGGCACGACACTCTATTCCTCCTCGGATGAGAAAGGAGAAGGGGTAACTTGATCATGTTGAGCGTCGTCTTGAGCTAGTTCTTGATCTTGAGATTGCTCTCGATCTTGAACTTGCTCGAAGGGGAGAACTTGACCTTGGGCATCATTTGGTGGTTCACCACCATCTTGAGGTTGATCTTGCCCTTGATCTTTTTCATGAGGTTGAGGGCCTTCACTTTGTTCTTCGGAAGCATGTGGGTCTTGGGTTGGTGATGGCTCCACTTGAGTGGAGCATTGTCCTTCTCCTTCGGCCACAAGGGGTTCCTCAATGGGTAGGATATGACCAACACCCATTCTTCTTATGGCTTGGGGAGGAATTTCATCACCTACATCACAAGTACCACTTTGCTCCACTTGGGAGCTGTTATTTTCATCAAACTCCACGTCACACGTCTCCTCAATGAGTCCGGTGGACTTGTTGAGAACACAGTAAGCATGAGAGTTTGTAGCATAACCAACAAATATGTCCTCATAAGCTCTAGCCTCAAATTTAGACAAACGAACACCTTTCTTGAGAATGAAACACTTACACCCAAACACCCGGAAGTACTTGAGGTTGGGCTTGTTACCGGTAAGTATTTCATAAGGAGTATTGTTCAAGCCTTTGCGGAGATAGAGCCGATTGGATGCATGACATGTTGTGTTGATGGCTTCGGCCCAAAAGTTGTATGGAGACTTGAACTCTGCCATCATGGTCCTTGCCGCATCCATCAACGTCCGGTTCTTCCTCTCCGCGACACCATTTTGTTGAGGGGTATATGGTGCAGAATATTGATGCTTGATCCCCTCATCACTAAGAAACTCATCCAAGGTGTAGTTCTTGGACTCGGTGCCGTTGTCACTGAGGGAGTCCTGGATGAGGGGGTATCCGGACAGCCGGACTATATTCATCGTCCGGACTATAGAAGCGTCAAGATACAAGACTCAAGACTTCGGCTCATGTCCGGATGGGACTCTCCTTTGCGTGGAAGACAAGCTTGGCGATCCGGATATTATGTTTCCTTCCTTGTAACCGACTCCATGTAAACCCTAGCTCGCCGGTGTCTATATAAACTGGAGAGCATGGTCCTTAGAAGGCCGATCACAATTACAACCATACCATCATAGGTTAGCTCTTAGGGTTTAGCCTCTACGATCTCGTGGTAGATCTACTCTTGTATTCCACATATCTTCAATATTAATCAAGCAGGAAGTAGGGTTTTACCTCCATCGAGAGGGCCCGAACCTGGGTAAACATTGTGTCCCTTGCTTCCTATTACCATCAGCCTAAGACGCACAGATTGGGACCCCCTACCGAGATCCGCCGGTTTTGACACCAACATTGGTGCTTTCATTGAGAGTTCCTCTATGTCGCCGCTGCAAGGGCTCGATGGCTCGTCTCGTTGTCAAGGACGACATCACTTCTGGGGGAGCGCTGGCTGTATGCCAGACTCTCCGGCTTGGCGGCTTCATTATGACCGCCCCATTGGCTGTTGCGCCGACAATGGCCTCTCGGGCCATCATGCATAACCTTCGCATTGATTCGGAGCTTGCCGAACAGATGGATCCGATGGAGCTCTCCTCTCTTAACGAGCTCTTGGATCGCATCGCCGCTTTGGGAGTCGCTACGGACTACGACCGGATTGGGCTCAAACCTGACCAGAGGGACATTAGATCCCTGCCAACCACCCATGAGATAGCGGTCGTGGAAGAATCGCATGTGGGTTGTCCCTCAACTTTGAGGACGAATTATGTTCGGATCACCGGATTTAGTGAGCCGAACATCCACCCAAAGGAATACATGACCCAGGTCCCGGACTTAGAATCGGGCGCTGGGCCAAAGGCATTAGGTAATACTCCAGATCCTGAACTGTCAGGCTCGGTACTTCCCGTGCCCCCGGGCGTCAGATCGGATCAAAATCCGGATTCAGCCAACGACGCCCGCTCGGACTTAATCCGTCTCTCTCGTGTCCGGCAGGAGCCCCGGGAGACGGTACATCGTTACTGGGCCAGATTTCTCCTTGCTCTTAATAAGGTCAAGGACTGCCACAAGGAGGACGTGGTCTCTCTTTTCTGCAGGAATTGCACGAACAAAGGACTCCTTAGTGCTATAAGTCGCCGTGACATAGTGCACTTTACAGACTTAGCAACCATAGTACAAAAGTATTGTGTGATGGAAAGTGCCTGAAAAACCCAAACATAATTTTGGGATAGTACGACCCTCACCGGAAACTTTATCCGAACTAAACGGCCGAACTCTCGTAAGTCGACCAGCATAAATCCCAAGAAACCAAAACCCGCCCCAGGGCGTGGAACCGTATTGGAAGAATGGCTCAACGGGCCGTGTAAGCTTCATAGCACATCGGATGCAACACCGACCCATAGCCTTAGAACGTGTTGGATACTCCGGCAGGTAGCTAAGAGTGGCGAGGATCTCCTCGAGAACCATAAAGCAGAACCACATCCCGCCAAGGAACACAATACGGTGCTGACAGTCTTTGAGACCTTCGCCTCAAACAATAGGTGCAAGCGAGCACATCGAAGCTCCGCTGAAATTTGCCATGTGGCAAAAGTAAATCTGTGGAACGACACTGCTAGAACTTTCAATGCCAGTGACGAACCCCAATTCCAGTTCGTCCGGGCACCGGCCGCTCTGGTCCTCAGCCCAATAGTGGATGGCTTTCAGCTCACTAAAGTACTCATGGACGACGGAAGCGGATTAAACCTAATCTGTGAAGAAACACTCAAGAAGATGGAGATTGACAAAAGCCGCATTGAACAAAGTGGCACGACCTTCAGGGTAATTATCCCTAGTCGGGAGGCATGGTGTGCGGGAAAAATCGCACTCGATGTAGTATTCGGCACCCCAGAGAATTATAGGTCCAAAGAAATCACCTTCCAAGTGGCTCCTTTCAACAGCGGATACCATGCCCTTCTAGGGCGGGACGCGTTTGCGAGCTTTCAAGCCATACCCCATTACGGGTACATGAAGCTTAAAATGCCCGGACCCAATGGAATCATCACTCTAGCTAGTGATCCGGATGTTGCACTCCGCGCCGAAAACAAAACCGCAGCGCTGGCCTTGGAAGCATTATCCGAAGCCCTAGCGGCGGAAGAATTAACCATGCTACGTGCCACCGTGGACAGGGACAACGTGATACTCGACAAGAGATCCAATTCCACCTCATTCAAACCCGCAGATGAGATAGTCAAATTCCAAGTCCACCCAACAGACCCCATCAAGACAGCTTCCATTGGGACACAGTTGAACCCCGCTATGGACGCCGCACTACGCGACTTCTTACACGAGAATTGGGATATCTTTGCCTGGCACCCATCGGACATGCCGCATCCCACGTGGATTGGCTGAACACAACCTTAACATACTGAAGGGGTACAAACCCGTTAAACAAACCCTAAGGCGATTTTCGGACCCCAAACGGCAAGCCATGGGGGAGAGCTAGCCAAGCTACTTGAGGCCGGATTCATCAGAGATATCAAACATCCGGATTGGCCAGCGAGCCTAGTAATGGTACCAAAGAAGGACAAATCCTGGCGCATGTGCGTCGACTTCAAAGAACTTAAGAAGGCTTGCCCCAAGGATCCCTTTCCCCTCCCTCGCATCGATCAAATTATCGATGCCACAGCTGGACACGACTCGCTGTGTTTCCTCGACGCATACTCTGGATACCATCAAATAAAGATGGCAGAGTCCTACCAAGTTGCAACAGCTTTCATAACGCCATATGGCCCTTTCTGCTTCAACACTATGCCTTTCGGGCTTAAGAATGCCGGAGCAACCTATCAACGCATGATTCAAACATGCCTGGAAAAGAAAATCGGCAAAATAGTGGAGGCATACGTGGACGACATAGTCGTGAAAACAAGACACGTCAAAACCCTAATTGATGACTTGAGGCTTATGTTCGACAACTTACAAACATACTACATCAAGCTGAATCCGGAGAAATGCGTTTTCGGCATCCCCTCCGGAAAACTACTGGGCTTCATCGTTTCCAATAGAGGAATTGAAGCTAATCCGGCAAAAATCTGAGCTCTGTCATAGTTGGCTATACCAACAGACCTCAAACATATCCAGAAACTAGCTGGATGCGTGGCTGCTTTGAGCCGCTTTATCTCCAGGTTAGGAGAAAAGGCATTGCCTCTTTATCGCCTCCTTCGGTGCACCGAACACTTCGTGTGGACGGATGCAACCGTAGCCGGACTAGATGAAATAAAGACCTTATTGGCCAGTAATCCAGTCCTAACAGCGCCAACTATTGGCGAACCTATGCTGCTGTACATAGCTGCAACACATCAAGTTGTAAGCGTAGTACTCGTCGTCGAACGAGAGGTTGACGGATACAAATTCCTGCCACAGAAGACGGTTTATTACGTATCCACGGTCCTCACCCCATGCAAATCCCGATACCCACACTATCAAAAAATAGCATACGCGGTCTTCATGTCATCTCGGAAGCTACGACACTACTTTCAAGAGTGTTCAATTACGGTGGCCTCCGAAGTACCGCTAAACGACATAATAAATAACCACGATGCCACGGGCCGGATTGCTAAATGGGCCATCGAGCTCCTTCCATTTGACATAACATACAAGCCCCGGCGGGCTATCAAGTCGCAAGTATTAGCTGACTTTGTCGCCGAATGGACTGAAGCCGAACTCCCTAAAGAGTACGGCGCGTACTCTAACTGGATCATGCACTTTGACGGCTCTAAAATGCTGGCCGAATTGGGAGCAGGCGTCGTCCTGACCTCTCCCACCGGAGACACGGTCCAATATGTCCTCCAAATATTATACACAGACTCCAACAACGCAGCCGAATACGAGGCTCTGTTGCACGGTCTTCGGATGGCAGTCTCTATGGGCATTCAGCGCCTAGAAGTGCGTGGAGACTCAAACCTTGCAATATCACAAATAAATGGAGACTTCAATGCCAAGGATCCGAAAATGGCGGCCTATCGCAATCCCGTCCTTAAAATGTCAACTCGGTTCAAGGGGCTCGAATTCCACCATGTGGCTCGAGAAAACAATCAAGCGGCAGACGTCCTTGCCCGCATCGGTGCTAAACGCGACCCTGTCCCACCAAACATATTCCTGGAAAGACTGTTCAAGCCATCCGTGGTATGGGAAGGGGAGTCCGGCAATACCAGCATGGATCCGAATACATCCCCAGATTCCGAACTATCAGACATAGTCGGAGGTTCTACCACCGAAATAACAACGTCAGCCCACGAAATAATGGCTGTCATCGCCCCATGGACTGAGCCTTTCTTAGCCTACCTAAATAGGCAGGAGCTCCCTGAAGACCAAAACGAAGCATGCTGCATTGTCTGGCGTTCTAAAGCTTACAAAGTCCACGAAGGAGAGCTCTATAAGAAAAGTGCTACTAGAGTGCTCTAAAGGTGCATCTCCGAAGAGGAAGGGCGGCAGCTCTTGGCTGAAATCCATGCCGGACTGGGCGGGCACCACGCTGCGGCTCGAGCACTAGTCAGCAAGGCCTTCCGTACAGGTTTCTATTGGCCGACGGCCCGAGCAGACGCACAGGACCTTGTCCAACACTGCATTGGTTGCCAGCTCTTCGCCAATCAGAGTCATATGCCTCCTACCGCTCTCCAAACAATCCCCATAACTTGGCCCTTCGCGGTTTGGGGGCTGGATATGGTCGGACCCCTTAAAGGGGGAAGCCATAAGAAAAAATACTTATTGGTCATGGTTGACAAGTTCACCAAATGGATAGAAGCCAAACCAGTGAAAATGGCCGAATCCGGACCAGTCATAGACTTTATATCCGGGGTCATACACCGATACGGTGTCCCCCACAGCATCATCACCGATAATGGCTCAAATTTTACAGCCGATGAAGTGAAAGCTTGGTGCAGCAAAATGGGCATTAAGCTCGACTATGCTTCTGTCTACCACCCTCAGACAAATGGTCAGGTTGGAAGGGAAATGGTCTCATCATGAGCAGCATCAAACCCAGACTAGTGCGTTCCTTGACAGAGTAGGATACTCATTGGGTCGAGGAGCTCGACTCCGTACTCTGGGGGCTGCGAACCACGCCGAATCGCACCACTGGATACACACCATTTTTTATGGTGTACGGCGCGGAAGCAGTACTACCATGCGACATAATACATGATTCGCCACGCGTACGCATGTACGAAGAGAAGGAAGCCGAGTTAGATCGGCAGGATAATTTGGATGCCCTGGAGGAGGAGCGCGATGTCGCTAAGGCCCGTTCCGCATTCTATCAGCAACAGGCTCGACGCTACCAAAGCAGAGAAGTGCAGGCCAAAACTTATAATATTGGCGAACTCGTTCTACGCTTACCGGAGAAGAAGAAGGACAAGCTCAAACCCAAGTGGGAAGGCCCCTTCATCATCGACAAAGTTCTCACTGGAGGAGCGTACCGCTTACACAATGCGTCCGATAACAGACTCGAGCCAAACCCATGGAACGCGGCCAGACTCCGGAGATTCTACGCCTAGCGCCGAACTCAGTGTTCGTCTCCTTAACCCTCCTTTTTCAATTATGCCCCCCTCTTTTTTTCTTTTTCCTTTCTCGATCCCTTCCCTTTCACACACAGTATTTAATACAGTGCAGATTCCCGGATTATTCTGGCTGCACTATGTGTGTAAACTTTACCTGGGGGCTTCCTATATGGAAGCTTAATATAAATTACTTTCAGGTCTCTTTGCCCGTCACACATGTGTTTCTCTTTCCATGCGTGCCTTTTCTTCACCATTATATGCATCGATATGACTTAAGACGTGGCCAAGCTGGGTTGCCTGGCTCCTGTGTTTATGCCCTATGTTCCCGTTAATTCGGCTAGGGCATAAGGGGAGCACCCCTACGATTGTTACTGCCAGTTGAGCCGGATGTGTACCTCAGACTGGGTGAAGCCGAAAGCTAGTTTCCTTAAGAGAATATTCGGTCGGTGAACAAAAGATGTCTTCGTTTATTATAACATTAATCCCCAGAAGTTTCGTATCCTGCGCTTTGGTTCACAGTCCGGACATGTGCCTTGACACATGCTTACCAAGGGAAAGGAACCCTTAACAGAACTATTCTCCCTGGAAGATGTTTCTTGCTAACCATGCAATATAACATAACTACTTGGGTACTTGTCTGTTCAAGCACTTATGACCCCTACGCTTGGTCTCCATGCATACTCCGGTTTTATATAACCGAGCGGGTATTCAGACACACCCCAGACTTTAGGATCCGGGGGCTGAAGCAAAAAGGTCTGCCACGACAAATGATTTTAATCCGACTAGGGGCTACTTATGTCCATCGAATTACACAGTCATTTGGACTGATTATATTCATCCTCTATACCATCCAACAGGCTATCTAACTTACAATCCTGTTGAGAATACTTTGCGGCTAACGCCACCTGGTCATATACCAGACTCATGGGAATTTCTTGCCCATCTGGCCCGGCCGGTCCAACTTCGGCCATATGGTTCGGGTCCAGCTTGGTGTAGTGCGTCTTCACCATGGCCCATGCTTCTCTTGCACCTTGCCGGCAGGCTCATATCTTCCACAAACGGAAGCGCTGCCGTGCTCCCTGAAGCATGTACACAAGCCCCTCCATGCCATTTGGCAGGGAGCTTGATGGCCACAGAGACCGCGCAATGCCCTGCATCACCTGCTGAGCTCACATGTGCAGTTGTGAGAGGTCCTGCAGTAAATCACCTGCAGAAGCGGGCATCTCCTCCTCAGGGCGACCCGTCAGCATTCCTGCAAACAAAACTTTTTCAATATGCTTCCTCGCTGAACCATACTACAGTTCGTTTAAGCACTTACGATAAATGTTGCGGCGAAGCCTTTTGTTCTCCTTCACGGAGTCCGCCATCTGAGCACGGACGTCTTTCAATTCTACATCCAGCCGAACATTGGCATCGTGGAGCATATTCTTATCATGCTTCACTTGCATCAGAATGCGCTCACCGGCCTTTAGTTGCCTCTGGAGATGCAACTCGTCATCCCTGCCGCCCTCCGGATTTACTCCGGGGTTGTCTACAGAACTTTCTGTTAAATTTGTCATACTAGCCAGTTGCCAACTGGTGCATTTTCATATAATTCAGATAAATATTACCACATGAGGCCTTCTGGGATTCCTCTAGCTTGGCAACTGTGGCCCTCAGTCGAGTCTTGCACTCCTCTAGCTGCCGAGACAATTGCTCATTCTTATCTACAAGAACCTGCGCATGAATTGATACTTAAAACTATTGTTTCAACCGTTTCAAGTCTCAGGGGCTACTGCTATATATATGCTTATCAAGCTTTCTTACCCATATATCTTTGGTATACTGGACTGTCGCTCGAGCGAGTCCGCTTTGAGCAGCTCGGATGTACGCGTCTCCCGAATTGAAGGCATCAAATGCCTCCTCGGAAAAGATGTTGTTGCGAAGCATGGCCCGTCGACGCTGATGATCCATGGCACTCTCTACCTCCGAATTGATGGCGGAGAGCATGTATGCGTCCTCTGTCGGAGGACTATGCGGCGTCGGCCCTACGTCCGCCTCCTCTCTCGAAGTTGGTCTTGGAGCCCGACTGGTGGAGGCATGGTTGGCAGGATCTCCGGATACAGTCTGGATACTCCTCTTCCTACCAAGATGTACAAAGGGCACTGTTACACTTCAAACGACAACAAAATTACATGACAGGTTGTTTTTTTACCTCTGTAGAGGCGTGTTGGTTCTAATCGCCTTCCTCTTGAGCCTACCCAATCCGGACGGCTGTGGCTGACGGGTCCCTAGGGGCTCGGCCCTGCGCTCCGAACGTCGCTTCTACAAAAGCACGACATATCAGGGATAAGGTGTGACATCAGGAAGGAATTCTCTTAGGAGGATTGAGTTTTCGGCTTGGCTTACATGCGACGAAGGTAACAGTCCAGGATAATCAGCGGTGATAGCCACTGGGGCGCCATCACGGCTCGCCCGATAAAATATCCCGTCGACAAGCTCCATGGCCGCATTTGGGTCTTCCTCGAGTCCTAGATCCAGGGCCCTTTCGGGGTCCTCTAGCTACGGAGAAGGGATGGTGATTCCTTCCACGTCCCTCCTCAGTTCCTGCTTGGAAATATCGACGCAGGTAACTTTAGCAAAGAACGCCACAATAAGTGAAGCGATAAAATAAATGACGACTTACCCAGTTTGGGGGATTGTACATGGAGAATCCGTCCCGCGGTTTGATATGGAGGAATTCTTCCTCTTCTCCTTTGTACAGGTCGGACAGTATCCTTGCCAGAGCAGTGGGGGAGTTCGGACCCTTACGACCGCAGCGGGTGGCATCGTCTGTCCCGTTGTAGTGCCACATGGGATTGCTCCGATATTGAAGCGGTTGCAGTCCTCGCATTATGCATATTGCCATCACCTCGACTATCATCAGTCCGGATTTGGCCAGTAACTTTATCCTGCTCATCAGGAAATGTACTTCCCTGGAATCCTCCTCTTGGGGGCCTCGGGGGCGCCAGCTTAGATGTGCCCTCGGTGGGGAGTTACTGAACTGGGGGAGTCCTGTCCGGACTGAATCCGTAAGGGGAGCGTTTTTAAGGGAGTCCCAGATTAGGGGGTGTCCGGATGGCCGGACTATAACCTTTGGCCGGACTCCTGGACTATGAAGATACAAGATTGAAGACTTCGTCCCGTGTCTGGATGGGACATTCCTTGGCGTGGAAGGCAAGCTTGGCGATACGATATGTAGATCTCCTCCCATTGTAACCGACTCTGTGTAACCCTAGCCCTCTCCGGTGTCTATATAAACTGGAGGGTTTTAGTCTGTAGGAGGGACAACAATCATACCATAGGCTAGCTTCTAGGGTTTAGCCTCTCTGATCTCGTGGTAGATCTACTCTTGTACTACCCATATCATCAATATTAATCGAGCAGGAGTAGGGTTTTACCTCCATCGAGAGGGCCCGAACCTGGGTAAAAACATCTTGTCCCTTGTCTCCTGTTACCATCCGCCTAGACGCACAGTTCCAAACCCCCTACCCGAGATCCGCCGGTTTTGACACCGACATTGGTGCTTTCATTGAGATTTTCTCTGTGTCGTCACCTTTAGGCCCGATGGCTCCTCCGATCATCAACAACGATGCGGTCCAGGGTGAGACTTTTCTCCCCAGATAGATCTTCATATTCGGCGGCTTTGCACTGCGGACCAATTCGCTTGGTCATCTGGAGCAGATCGAAAGCTACGCCCCTAGCCATCAGGTCAGATTTGGAAGTTTGAACTACACGACTGACATCCGTGGAGACTTGATCTTCGACGGATTCGAGCCACTGCCGAGCGCGCCACACTGTCACGATGGGCATGATCTAGCTCTGCCGCCGGACAGTGCCCAGAAGGCCGCTCAAGTGTCCGCTCCGACCCTCAGTTCGGAGCCGACTGCGCCAATCGAGGACGGGTGGCTGGACACTGCCTCGGAGGCTGCAATCTCTATGGCGATCGAGCCGAACACCAGTCTTGTCCTTCGCAAAGCTCGCGACTCCAAGGTGCCGGACTCCTTTCCGGACTCCGAGCCTTCTGCACCCCTACTGATCGAACCCGATTGGGCGCCGATCATGGAGTTCGCCGCCACGGACATCTTTCAGCACTCGCCCTTTGGCGACATTCTGAATTCACTACAGTCTCTCTCTTTGTCAGGAGGGCCCTGGCCGAACTATGGTCAGCAAGGTTGGGATGCGGACGACAAAGAAATTCGGAGCCCATCCACCACCCACTATGTAGCCACTGTCGATGATTTAATCGACATGCTCGACTTCGACTCCGAAGACATCGACGGTATGGACGCCGATGAAAGAGACGACCAAGAACCAACGCCTACAGGGCACTGGACAACCACCTCATCTCACGATGTATACATGGTGGACACACCTAAAAGAAACGACGACGAGGAACAAAGGGACGCAACAAGGGATCGTTCCCTCGAAAAGCAATCGAAGCGGCGGCGTAAGCGCTGCGCCAAACCCCACCTCGACAGAAACCCAGCCATAGAGCAGGGCGAACCGGCGGACGACGAACATGCCATCGAGAAGTGGTCCGAACAGGGTAACTTGGGTAAACAAACCGAATAACCCATCCCCGGCGAAGATAATAGTCCGGACGACCTCACGCCGGACAAGTTGCTGGAGCAGAATAACCTCCACAAAAGGCTCGTCGCCACTGCGTGTAGCCTGAAAAAGCGGAAGCGGAAGCTCAAAACAGCGGAAGATGCACTCAGAATCAGATGGGGCAAAGTACTCAACACCGCACACAAATACGGCGACAGTCACCACACAAAGAGCTATCCGAAGCGAAAATTACTGCCGGAATTTGATGAGGAGGCCTTAGAGCCCCCACAGTCAAAAAAACAAGGAAGCCACCAGGTCGGATAGACGACCCCATGACCAACATAGAGCGGCAAAGGGCGCCGCACTCAATCCGGCACGCGATCCGCACAAGGATTCGCATCAAAAAGGCGGCCCAACCAGATCTATCTACAGGCCAAGAAAACAAGCTCTAGTAAGCAATGTAACCCAACAAATATCCGAACATCGCGGCACACCCAATTACAGGGGCGCCGCACACCCCCTATGTTTCACCGATGAGGTGCTGGACCATGAATTTCGAGCGGGATTCAAGCCCGTACACATAGAGGCATACGACAGAACAACAGACCCTGGAGTCTGGATTGAGGATTATATCCTCCACATACACATGGCTAGAGGAGATGACCTCCACGCCATAAAATACTTACCCCTCAAGCTCAAAGGGCCAGCACGGCATTGGCTTAAAAGCCTTCCCGAAAACAGCATAGGAAGTTGGGAAGAGCTCGAGGATGCTTTTCGGGCAAATTTTCAAGGGACTTATGTCCGACCCCCGGATGCACACGATCTAAGTCATATAACTCAACAGCCCGGAGAGTCAGCCCAGAAACTCTAGAACAGATTTCTCACTAAAAAGAACCAGATAGTCGACTGTCCGGACACCGAAGCCTTAGCAGCTGTCAAGCACAGCGTCCGAGACGAATGGCTCGCCAAACACCTCGGCCAAGAAAAGCCAAGAATAATGTCCGCATTAACAAGCCTCATGAACCGCTTTTGTGCGGGAGAAGACAGCTGGTTGGCAAGGAGAAGCACCAGCGATCCAAGTACATCCAAATCTAGGGATGGAAACGGGAAACCGCGACGTAGCAAGGACCAGCACCGGATCAAGGGAAGCAGCCCGAAGAGCACGACAGCCAACGCCGGATTCAAAAGCTCTTGGAAGAATCAGAAAAAGCCGCCCCCCAAGGATAATAGGGACGAGCTATCTAACCTCAACAAAATCTTGGACAAAACATGCCAAATCCACAGTACTCCCGGGAGGCCTGCAAACCACACCCACAGAGATTGTTGGGTCTTCAAGCAATCCGGCAAACTCAACGCCGAACACAACGGGCTCGACATACCAAGCGAGGACGACGACGAACCCCGCAAGCAGAGCACCGGAGAACAAAAGAAGTTCCCGCAAGAAGTCAAAACAGTAAATTCACTTCATGTGACAAAAGGGAAAAATAGAGTGGCGCCTATAGAGATACGCGCCATACGGCCTGTCCCAGAGGAGTCCCGCCACTGGTTGTTACAACCAATCACCTTCGATCATCAGGATTACTCTAGAAGTATCCGGAACGCAGGCTGGACTGCCTTGGTATTAGATCCGATAATTGACGGACTCTACTTTACACAAGTCCTAATGGACGGCGGGAGCGATCTAAACCTGCTATACCAGGACACAATCTGCAAAATGGGGATAAACCCAACAATAATTCGCCATGGCAACACTTCCTTTCAAGGGGTAACGCTAGGCCCAGATACCCATTGTATGGGTTCCCTCTTGTTAGAAGTTATGTTCGGCTCCCCTGACAACTTCCGAAGCGAAAAGCTAACCTTCCATATCGCCCCATTCATAAGTAGCTATCAAGCACTACTGGGACGCGAAGCTTTCGCCCGCTTTAACACAATACCGCATTATGCATCCCTTACACTTAAAATGCCCGGTCCGCGAGGCATCATCTCATTAAAGGGAAATATCGAGTGTTCCTCGAGCGCGGAAGACGGTGCGGCCGCCTTGACAACCGCACACTAAACCAGCTTTACTAGTTAAACCACCTAAACAGGTCGTTCAAGACCCCGGACTTGGCTAGATGAGTCTGGCGTAAACATACAAAGGCTTACTAGCCGCATACCCCTGTACAAGGGGCTCCGCGCGTTTACACCAAGAGACAATAAAGCTCAATTCTACCCATTTTCTGAATTATACTTTGTTTATTCAATATAACATAGATTTTTCGCACGATTTTTTTTCAACTAAGTTCCTCTCTTTTACAGATGAGCATCGTGCTACACCCGTCCAGGATACGGCACAACAGAGACACAGGCGCAGGCGTGCAGTGGGGACCCGTTCCAAGGATTATTTTCAGATTAAGACCCTGCGTAAACCTTTTTTACTGTCTCTTGTTGATACACATCCCCCGGGTTCTAGTTATAACCGAGGAGGAGGCTGGCATTTTGGCATGTGGCCACGTCAGAAATTTGCGCGTACCTGGACACCAGGGGCTTCTTACGAAGGGCGTTGTTTCGCCCGTTTTCATAAAGACCGAATACCTTAGGGAGTGTTCGGCGTCGCGAGTTAGGCCTTATATGCATCAGCTCCGAATCATGTCTTTGGTAAAATGTTGGGTTTGTCCGGCTCCTGTATTTTTCTGCCTTACGTTCCGCTCTATCGGCTAAGGCGGCACCAGGAGAATTACTGCGATTGTGCCCCGGTTCGGCCAGGCGAGCACCTCAGTAGAGAAAGCCAAAAACTGACTGTCATGATATAGCGTGAGACTGGTCAACCACTCGATGACTTGCCGGAATCTTTAGGATTCCTCTGCATTAACGAAGGGCCGTTTCCCGGTCAGACACACACGCACCCCGAATTCAGGTGAGCGCGGTGCCCCTAGGGGCTATATAGTAGCCCCAGTGTCAAACTCCTATGGCTAAGTGAAAGTGATAAAGCATTATAGTCCAGTTTCCTAGTTCGCTGCTCTATCACCTCCTTTATAGGACCAAGACGTTGGATCAAGTGTGAAAATGCGCCTTCTGCGAACACCCTCGCATTATATGCGTGGGGGCTGAAGCCAACGACTGCCATCTTTCAGGTTATATACACATATACATTAACGGCCGCACAGGAGGTATTCTAATTCTTGAAAGCACAAGTATAAAAAGCTTTTATATTCCATCATAACATTGTTTTACAATAATACACGTTATTCGAACATAACATCCTTCGAGCACTGCATCTCTATTAAACGAGCGCCCTGCAGAACTTCCTCAAAATAGTGCTCGGCAGGCACTCGGCTTTCGTCCGAATCTTGGGATGCAACAACACTGGCCTTCATCTCCGCCCAGTATGTCTTGACACGGGCAAGAGCCATCTGTGCACCCTCTATGCACGTTGACCTCTTTATTGCATCAATATGCGACACCGCACCAAGGAACTGCTGCACCAAGCTAAAATAACTCTTCGGCTCGGGCCCTTTCGTCCACAGATGACTCACGACATGCTTCATGGCGAGTCCGGATAACCTGCTCAGCTCCGCCCATGCGGCCAAACGATCGGATACCGACAGTGGGCGCTCTGGATTGTGGAACTGCGACCAAAAAAGTTCTTCCAATTCGTGGTCATTTAGACCCCAGAAGTGTTCGGTCGCGTCTGCAGCACTCGCCGCCAAATCCAGATAAGTGTTCGCCGCACTCCACTTCCGGTCCAACGGAGCATACTTAGGATCCCCGAACTTCATCCGCAGCATATAGGGCTTTCCAACCGTGATATCTCCATCCTGACATAGCTCCTCCTTCATAGCTCTCATTGCAGAGCGAGTATCCTTGGCCTCGGCAGTGACCTTTTCTAGGTCCTTCTGTGCCACCCTATCTTATTTTTCAAGAAGCTTGCAGTGGTCGGCAACATTCTTCAATTTTACAGCCATCTCAGCCATTTCCTTCTTGCTCTGGCAGTGAGCAGCCTGTTCGGCTTTTAGCTCTTCAGCCGCCTTTAAGGCAGCCGCATCGCTTTTCCTGGCTTGCTCCTTGGCTCGGGCAAGTTCCGCCAGAAGGTTCTCCATAGCAGCGGCACCATCTGCATTAAGCACACATGTTATAAGGTACGAGCATCAAGATCCTCTTACCAGATGTCTTTGGAGACATTACATACCTTGTGCCTCGTCCAGCCGCTCGTTGACAAGCGCGATGTCGGCATCTGCCACGTCAAGTTGCCACTTTAGCTCGGCAAATTCATCAGTCCGGCTAGCCACCAAACACTTCGTCACCTACATAGGAAAGGCGACATATTATACCTGGGATTATGATCCTCTGCGCGCCGTCATTTTTGACAACACACAGAGTCTTAGGGCCTACTATCTATACAGGGCGCATTTTATATATGCGGATTTGTCAAAAGGTACATCATTTCGTGCACCTCAAAACCTGTCAGTAAACTCCCGGCGGCCTCGTACAATCCACTTTCCGTGGATGAAATCCTTCTAATTACCGTATTCATCAACACACGGTGTTCTTCTGAGATAGACGCTCGCCCGAGCAGATCCTTCAGCTCCTCCGACCGTGCACCGGACGGTGTCGGACTCGTCCGAAGACCTTTTTCGAAGGCCGGATTCGGAGAAACCGTCCGAGAAGACACCTCGGGGTCGCCCGCCTCGCAAGACAGTACAGCTGGGGGAGGCATTCCGCTCTCCATCATCTCCGAACGAAGATCCCCTGAAGATGAGCTCTGCTAAGAAGGGTTGAGATCTGAACTACAAGGTAAAATTTTGGTTATCTTCCTCAGAAATAAAACAGGGATGTCCCTCTCTTTACTTACGGCTCGGTGGAGAGCCGATCCCATTGGGGGCGCAATGCGGCCGGGGCACCCTCCGGCGCCGAACCCTCTGACGAAGATTTCTTCCCCCGCTTTGAGGCCATCGCCTCCGGGTCTTCAGAGGCGGTCCTCTTCTTTCCCTGGATAGAGGAATTCTCGATTCCTCCTTTCCTGACAGCCTCCTTCGCAGAGGCGGTAGCTTCTTTGTTTCCCTCTTCGCCTTCTTCCAAGGGCGCAATCTCCAGCATCCTGGTCAACACGGGATCCGGCGTGGTCTCACGGAGGGGGGCCAGGCACCTGATAAGCTTTGCTTCCGCTATCCACTCCTGTTTAAAGGATAGATCTTTTAAGGGCACTTTTATGATAAATGTACGGATAGCGTGTCCGGGTACAGGGCTACTTACTTGAGTATCCGGGCGATTGCAGCTCAGACCTGCATCCTCGGACAAATCCGGACACATTGCTTGTGATCCGAAGAACAATTTGTACATCTCCACGGGTGTCGTGCCCATAAAATGTTGGAGAGCTCGTGGTCCTTCTGGATTAAACTCCCACAGACGAAGGGGACGGTGTTTGCAGGGCAGGACACGACAAATCAACATAACCTGCGTCACTACGACTAGATTGATATCTCTTTCTAGGAGATCTCGAATGCGGCCCTGCAACAAGGTCACATCCTTGGAAGGCCCCCAGTTAAGCCCTTTATTGACCCATGACGCCAGCTGTGGTGAGGGACCCGAGCGAAAGGCAGGAGGCGCCACCCATTTGGTGCCCCTGGGAGCTGTGATACAAAACCACTCTTGTTGCCACGAACCGAACTCTTCTTCAAAAGAGCCCTCGGACCATGGAGCATCGGCAATCTTGCTTCTAACAACACCTCCGCACTCCGCGGGCTGCCCCTCGATCATCTTCGGCTCTAGTTTGAAGGTTTTGAGCCACAATCCGAAGTGAGGAGTAATATGGAGGAAGGCATCGCACACGACAATGAACGATGAGATATGGAGGATGGACTCCGGAGCTAAGTCGTGAAATTCCAGCCCGTAGTAAAACATGAGCCCCCTCACAAAGGGGTCAATCGGGAAGCCTAGGCCCCGAAGGAAGTGAGACGCGAACACCATGCTCTCACCGGGCTAGAGTGGGAATGACCTGCCCGTAAGCAGGCAGCCTATGCAAGATTTCGCCGGTTAGATACATGGCATCTCTTAGCTTTAACACGTCTTCTTCCGTAATGGAGGAAGGCATCCACCGGCCTTGAAGGTCGGAGCCGGACATCGTCGAAGGTTCGAAGCGCCTGAATCTAGAGCTTTGGGTGTTGGAACTCAAGGCGAGAGGCGGATTTGATTGGGATTGAAAGAAAGGAGTTGAGCCTTGGTCTCTTTATAAAGAGTTTGAATGCCAAGAGCCCTCCCCGTGACCGTTTGGGACTCACTTTCGATTAAAGAAGTATACCATTGGCACGGTTGGGTTACCCACGCCCGTATTGATGAGAATCCCGGAATAAGGGGACGCGATCTCTGCTTTGACAAGACGTGCCAAGGAAACCGCCTTGCTAAACGCGCTGAGGTGGGATAGTAAAACCATTCGAATAACGGCTTGGCCGTGGCATGATGTCACGCTGTGGAATACGTCAGCAGATTGGATTTGTACGAATATTATTCTCTCTACGGTGGTATGTGGAACTTATTTTGCACAGCCGGACACTATCCTTGTATTCAACATCTTCTATGAAGTATTCGGAGGAGGAACCCGCCTTGCACTGCCAAAGACAATTTGCGCGCCGGACTCGTCGTCATTGAAGCCTGGTTCAGGGGCTACTGAGGGAGTCCCGGATTAGGGGGTGTCCGGATGGCCGGACTATAACCTTTGGCCGGACTCCTGGACTATGAAGATAGAAGATTGAAGACTTCGTCCCGTGTCTGGATGGGACATTCCTTGGCGTGGAAGGCAAGCTTGGCGATACGATATGTAGATCTCCTCCCATTGTAACCGACTCTGTGTAACCCTAGCCCTCTCCGGTGTCTATATAAACCGGAGGGTTTTAGTCCGTAGGAGGGACAACAATCATACCATAGGCTAGCTTCTAGGGTTTAGCCTCTCTGATCTCGTGGTAGATCTACTCTTGTACTACCCATATCATCAATATTAATCGAGCAGGAGTAGGGTTTTACCTCCATCGAGAGGGCCCGAACCTAGGTAAAAACATCTTGTCCCTTGTCTCCTGTTACCATCCGCCTAGACGCACAGTTCGGGACCCTCTACCCGAGATCCGTCGGTTTTGACATCGACAGTCGTCAATATAAAACCACTCTGAAGCCCAGTTATCTGGTGCCTTCTTGGGAGTACCGGACAGGTATCCGGTCTCAGCAATTAGCCATACTTCGTCCCCTGCCCACTTGACATAGGGATTCTCCCTGGTTGCGGGGGACAAGGCAAAATAGCTTTTTCCACAATCCAAAATGAGCCTCACAGCCTAGAAATAGCTCACAAAGGGCGACGTACCCTGCTATATGCAGTATGGAGGATGGGGTAAAATTGTGCAGCTGGAGGCCGTAGAACTCCAGAAGCCCACGAAGGAATGGATGAATAGGAAACCCGACGCCCTTAACAGATGCAGAATTAAGCATATTCGCTCCTCTAGAGACGGATTGGGGGATCTCTCCGCTTGTTCTCCGCCGTTATAGGTGGCCACTCCGGCTCGAACAGGGACCATGAATGCCGGCGGGAGGAGCCCTTGGGTTTGTAACTTTATCAAACGGCTATGAGAAACTGAACACTCTCCCCAGTCTCCCGGCTTGGGGCAAGGGGAGCGAGCAGAAGAGCTGCGACGACTAGCCATGCTGGAATGGTTTTTTCTGGGCGCTCTATTGGATGCTTGCTTGAGGAGGGAGGGTGAAGTTTGGATCTGGGAATCCCCGTCTCTTCAAATAGACGGCTAGCCCGAAGGACCGAGGGTGGCAAATGTAAAAATGCCTCGACTCCTCACATTCGCTCGACACATGGAAATGGTCATTATTGATACACTGAAGCCAAGGAGTACAACATTGATGAAGATGCCAGACACTGTTCGTAATGATGGGAACCTTGGAGTATTCGGAAGAAGGAACCCGCCTTGCAATGCCGAAGACAAGACTGCGCGCCGGACTCATCGTCATTGAAGCCTGGTTCAGGGGCTACTGAGGGAGTCCTGGATAAGGGGGTATCCGAACAGCCGGACTATATTCATCGTCCGAACTATAGAAGCGTCACGATACAAGACTCAAGACTTCGGCTCGTGTCCGGATGGGACTCTCCTTTGCGTGGAAGACAAGCTTGGCGATCCGGATATTATGTTTCCTTCCTTGTAACCGACTCCATGTAAACCCTAGCTCTCCGGTGTCTATATAAACCGGAGAGCATGGTCCTTACAAGGCCGATCATAATTACAATCATACCCTCATAGGCTAGCTCTTAGGGTTTAGCCTCTACGATCTCGTGGTAGATCTACTATTGTATTCCACATATCTTCAATATTAATCAAGCAGAAACTAGGGTTTTACCTCCATCGAGAGGGCCCGAACCTGGGTAAACATTGTGTCCCTTGCTTCCTGTTACCATCAGCCTAAGACGCACAGATCGGGACCCCCTACCCGAGATCCACCGGTTTTGACACCGACAGTCACTTCTTATTGTCAAGATCTTTGCATCATGTTGATGTTGAGCTTCATTTGCAAAGTCGATGACGGTTTGTTGAGTCTCACTCTTCCTCTTGAAGAAGTATACCCAAGTGTATCTTGAATAATCATCCACAATCACCATGCAATACTTTCTACCTCCAAGACTATCAAAGGATGGAGGCCCAAAAAGATCCATGTGAAGGAGCTCCAAGGGTCTCTTCGAGTAGATGATAGTCGTGGGAGGGTGAGCCTTCTCATGAAGCTTTCCTTTGATACAAGCACTGCAAGCACGATCTTTGGCAAAACTAACATTTGTTAGTCCACGGACATGGCCCCCCTTGAGAAGACTTTGCAAAGATCTCATATTGACATGGGCTAAACGGCGATGCCAAAGCCATCCCACATCAACTTTAGCCATTAGACATGTCGCGGTCTTCATGGGTCGCTCCGAAAAGTTAATCACATAAAGACCATTCTCGACATGCCCAACAAGGCTACTTTAAGAGTCTTGCTCCACAAGAGGGCCACGATATCAATATCAAAGAAAGTGGCAAAGCCCATGAGTGCAAGTTGACGAACGGAAAGTAGATTGTAAGCAAGGGACTCAACAAGCATGACTTTCTCGATCGTTAGATCATGAGAAATGACAACCTAGCCAAGACCCAATACCTTAGAAGATGAGGCATCACCCCACTCAACGTTGGTGGGCATATAAGGGATCTTGTGCATGTCCACCACCAAGTCCTTGCTTTCGGTCATATGATTTGTTTCTCCACTATCGAGCAACCATGATCCCCCACCGGAAGCAAACACCTACAAGAGATCAATGCTTGGTTTTAGGTACCCATTTTGTAATGGGTCCTTTGATGTTAGTAACAAGGGTCTTCGGAACCCAAATATACCATTCAATGTACTCATAAGGAGAACCAACAAATTTAGCATAAACATGCCCATCACTAGCATGACACAACACATAAGAAGGGTTAAAGTCGCCAGCTTTGTTGGAAGGGGTGGCATTGCCCTTTTTGACATCACCACCCTTCACATAGTTCTTCTTCTCCTTAGGAGCACCCTCTCCCTCTTGCACAAAATTTTGCTTGAGAGGAGGAGGTCGTTTGGCCTAGTCATTCTTCTTCTTGTTCTTGGACTTGGGTGCGAACCCAACTCCCTCCTTGGCCACAACTTCCTTTTGATTGCTCAAAAGGTCATTGAGGTTCTTCTCACCTTGTATGCACGTCACAAGGCCTTTCTCGAGTTGCTCCTTCAACTTGGCATTCTCCTCCACAAGATGCACGTGCTCACAACACGGGTTAGTGGCATTTGCATTATCAATTAATACCATATTAGGAAAGGTGGCTTTTTCTTTGGTTAGCTTAATTTGGAGTTGATCATGAGACTCCTTGAGGCTAGCATGAGCACCCTTCAAGACCTTGTGGGCCTTGTCGAGTATATCAAACTCCTCCTTGAGTCTAGCATGGTCAATGCTAAGTTTAGCCTTCTCGGAAGTTAGCATACGAGACACAATAAGAGCATGATCAAGATCTTTCTTTAACTTAGCATGGTCATCATTGTGTGACTCCTCAAGACCAAACGATGCCCATGCTCTTCCTCAAGAGCATTAGAGAGATCCGATATCTCATCGGCATAGTCACGACTATGACCTTCCATCTTAGAGATGGTTTCTTCATGAGCCTCGATCATGTCATTGGCTTCACCAAGTTGTTCCGAGAGAGCAACAAAGTGCTTCTTGGATTTGCCCTTGAGCTTACTCATAAAAGACTCAAATTCATTCACTTCCTCATTAGACCCCTCACTTTTGTCAATGCCATCCATCAAGGAGGGATTAGTAATGATGGTGGTTTTGATGTTGGGGGTTGCCTTGTTGGTGGCTTTAGCCATGAGACACTTGGCGGTGATGTTCTCATTGGGTGAGTCGAAGAGGGACACCCGTGGAGTTGTGGCAATGGCAACGGAGGCCATGGCCATGGCTTCACTATCTTCATCATCATCGTCATCCTCATGGTATTCTTCTTGAACCACCAACCCTCGAGTAGGAGTCTTTTTGGTGAAGTTGTTCCTGTTGGGGAAGGACTTGGCTTTGCCTTTTCGAATGAGCTTGCCACCATTGTATTCCCGCTTCTCGTAAGGGCAATCCACAACAAAATGGCTCACATTGCCACAACTGTAACATGTTCTCACACGTTGCTTGCCCTTGAACCCACTTGAGTTGTTCTTGTTGAAGTTGGGCCTTGTGTTCTTCTTGCTCCAAAATTGCCTTGAAGCAAGAGCCATGTGCTCATGATAATCATATTTTGTATCTTCGGGGTTGCTCTCCTCATCTTCCTCTTCTTCCTCTTCTTCCACAATAACCTTGGCCTTCAAGGCAAGGTTGGGCTTCTTTGCCCTTTGAGAGCGCAACACCGCGTTGTCGGCGGTCTTGTCCAAGATCCTCATTGTGACAAACTCATCCAACACTTCATTTGAGGTCAAGGAGTGAAAATCCGGTCTTTGACGGATGACGGAGGACAAGGCCTTGTGGTAAGGCATCATTGCTTTGAGGAACTTGCGCTTGATCCAATTGTCATCCGTGTCCTTGCTCCCATGATCTCGGAGTGAGACTGCAAGTTTGGTTACTCTTCGAAAGAGCTCACGAGGTTATTCATCTTCTTTCATTGCAAACTCATCGTCTTCATCTTGCACCACTTCATAGTTGGAGCGTTGAATGCTTGCGCTTCCCTTATAGAGGGAAACAACACAATGCCATGCATCTTTGGCCATGGCGAAGGGTCGAAGATGAGGGAGATCTTCGGGTAGAACTGCATCTTGAATGATGAAGAGAGCATTCTCATTGAATGATTATCCACGGCTACTCTAGGGGTGAAGTTGCTTCGGTCATGTGGATGGAAACCTTCTTCAATGATTCTCCACAGATTAGTACTCACATGATTTAAATGACGCTTGAAGCGATAAACCCAAGAATCAAAGTCCTCATTTTTCACAATTTTAGGAGGAGGGTCGGCATGATTTAAATGAGTAGAAGGAATCGGTCCTCCATAAATTGGAGGTTCCACGTGGGCAAAGATGCCGGTGCCATTTCTACCACTAGTAGAAGAACCCTTTTCACTAGTAGCTTCCCCCTTGTCGGAGTTAGCATCTGTCACCTTGTCAGTGGGATCACCCACTTTCAACGGCGAGGTAGATAGTTTAGGTCCTTCTAAGTATTTATTAAACATGCTTTCAACCTCAGTTGTCATGAAGGTTTTCAATGTGTCCAAAGCCACACTGAATTCCCCACGAGACACCGCGATTCCCCCATCACCCGTAGACGAGCTCGGATTCCCACCGGAGTTCTCCTCCCTACCGTCTATGGTGTCAACCATACTCTTCGAACGACAAATTCCTTAATAAAGAGACGAGGCTCTGATACCAAGTTGACTAGAGGGGGGGTGAATAGGCAACTAACAATTTTTAGCTTTGCTTTACCAAATTAAACTTTGCATCAAAGTAGGTTGTCTAGATGTGCAACTAGGTGAGCAACCTATATGATGCAACAACAACAAGTACACAACAAGCAAGGGATACAACACAAATAAGCTTGCACAAGTAAAGGCACGAGATAACCAAGAGTGGAGCCGGAGAAGATGAGGATGTGTTACCGAAGTTCCTTCCTTTTAAGGGGAAGTATGTCTCCGTTAGAGCAGTGTGGAGGCACAATGCTCGCCAAGAAGCCACTAGGGCCACCGTATTCTCCTCACGCCCTCACACAATGCGAGATGCCGTGGTTCCACTATTGGTGCCTTTGAAGGCGGCAACCGAACCTTTACAAACAAAGTTGGGTCAATCTCCACAACTTATTTGGAGGCTCCCAATGACACCATGAAGCTTCACCACAATGGACTATGGCTCCGCGGTGACCTCAACCGCCTAGGGTTCTCAAACACCCAAGATTAAAAAGATCCGCAAGGGATTAGTGGGGGGAATCGAATTTCTCTTCGTAGAAGTGTAGATCGGGGCCTTCTCAACCAATCCCGAGAAAATCAACAATTTTGATTGGCTAGGGAGAGAGATCGGGCGAAAATGGAGCTTGGAGCAACAATGGAGCTTAGGGATGGAAGAGGTGGTCAACTAGAGGAAGAAGACACCCCTTATATAGTGGAGACAAATCCAACCGTTATCCACTTACTCAGCCCGCGACCTGCAGTACTATCGCTCCCGACAAGCGGTACTACCGCAGGGTCTCATGGTACTACCACGGCGGACCGCGGTACTACCGCTGCTACGGCAGGAGCTAGTCCAGGCCTGAGCCACAAAGGCTGAGAGCGGTACTGCCATAGAAGAGGTACTACCGCTCCCCCTTGCGGTACTACCGCAAGGCCGAAATGGACTAGCCTGGGGAGGGCACGGATAAATAAAACTACATCCGTGACAACTTCCACTAAAAATCAAATAGTGCAAAAATCCGACACGGTTCTACCGCACCTAGCATGCGGTACTACTGCAGAGGGAGTGGATGTAAAAAATTACATCCGCCCCTACTTCTGCTCGTGTCGCTGTGCCAGACCAGGACTCACGGTACTACCGCGCGCATGGGGCGGTACTACCGCGTATGGCGCAGATGTAAAAAATTACATCTGCCCCTACAGCCGCACGAGTGGCTGGGTCTGGTCTGAGGCCACGATACTACAGCTCCTTAGGAGTGGTACTACTGTGTGCGCCTACGGTACTACCGCAAGGGCGTGCGGTACTACCGCAGGGGCCTGCGGTACTACCGCTCCTCGGAGCAGTACTATCGCGTGCCTCAAAATAGCAACACTAGGAATCCTTCTCTTTGCATAAATAGGAAGAAAATGGAGGATGCTCCAAAGCGCAAAGGGAAAGGCGGCGCAAAGCGAGTAAACGTGTACGTGATGATTCCACCCGAACCTTTCCAACGCGGACGCCCTCTTAATAGTACGGCTTTCCTACGACTCAATTCCACCGAAAGGAAACGTAGAAAAACACCATCTTCAACAGTCTTCGAGGGGCACCAAACCGTCTTGTGCTTAGTGATGAAGCATATGAAATACTCAAGGCACACAATTAGTCCTCAAAAGCATTGTCATCAATCACCAAAACACATTAGGGATAAATATGCCCTTACAGCATGGACCAATCAAAAATTATAGATACGTTGGAGACGTATCAGTAAATCTGGGACTTGGCCCATAAATATAGTACAATATTAGACACTACCACAAAAGTTTTGGGGGTTATTTAAAATATTTTGGAATTTATTTAAATTAAATGGCAATTAAAATAGTAGTTTGACCCATGTTTTAATTGTTTTAGGGCATTTAAATATTTTATAAAATGTTGGTTTTGTTTTTATAATTGCTTTGGGATTATTTGCAATAATATGAACACTTTTATTTATTTATTTGAAGAAGTTTTATTTTACTCACTATTTGAATTTTGAATTGAAATGGATTTTGGATCCAAATGACTAATAGCAAGTTCATGATGATGACTTGGCATAATTGGAGGAAGGCCATCGTAGCTTGGTTACTAGGGGTGTTACATGAAGCCAGACTAGAAAGGCTGCCATGGCAGCCAAACTAGAAAAGGCTACGATGGCAATCAAACCAGATAAGGTTGTCATCACAAACAAACGAGAATTGTTGCCATGACAACCAAACAAGAAAGGCTGCCACGACAACCAAACTATAAAGGTGTGCATTTTCCTTATTGCACCTTCACGATTTAAAATGTATGTATGGAATCATTTAAAGTAAACAAATTTTTTCAATTCATATACACTAGATTGAAAATATGGTAGTAGCACTTGGTGCTCATAGAAAGCCCATAAGACTGGATTTAAAGTAATTTGACACCCTCAGAATTCTTAGCTACAGAAATATTCTAGCATTGCAAACATCATGAGACTTCAAGTCTTCAACAGTGCTAGATAAAGTTCACTTGAAAAGAAACATGCTAAGGAAAGGGATGTGTGTAAGCAAGGATCCTCTCAAAATCTCATTTGCACACAACCATGTTGCACCTTCAGCTTAGAAAAAAGTAGCAAATCATCCACCCCCCCCTGATTTACGATTCTGGCCATCATTACATGGTAACTTTTGCTTGATTACTTTTGAAAAATTATTCACTATTAATAATCTTATAAAGAAATATTAAGCCCTAGACCATCCTGCTACTTCATGCTACGTCACTTCAGACTACTTCTACATGAGAATATATAGCCTTCACAACATTATCACCAGCCATGCTACTTCTTGCAAAAGAAAATGGGTCTTCAAATATCCAACCAATTCATAGCCTTACCACCAATCGTTTAATTAGTCACCTTACCATAGCATGCAAAACCAGAACAACCTTTCTAGAACACATCATTCCAAAAGCAACAAATGGTAGCATAGATTACAAATACACACATAATCGGAAAGCAGATTACTATTGCATGTGTTTACACACCATCATTGTTATTCACTAGCCCTATGTCTCTGTTTTCCCATTAAAGTTTGAGAATACACACCGCTCAAATGTTATAATTTAGAACAGACAACAACTAGAGTTCAGAACACTACTCTTCTGAATCCTTGGTCTGTTAAAAATAGACAATAGCTAGAATGTTAAAAACAGACAAATCCTTCATCTACTTTGGCTCTTCTGAATAAAATTTCTAAACAGAGATAAGAAATAATGGGGAGATGAATCATGTTCAGTCTCCATAAACTAAAATCACAATGGACAGAATGGATACATACACAAAAAATTAGCGATGGAATGTTCCAATCACACCTGATCCATATGGACTTGACACTGACATGAAGAAATTAGCACTAGAGTATACTCATTGTGTTTTGCACAAATTTGTATCACACCTGAATTGCTAGAAAATTCAAATCAATACCAACTTGATTCCAGCTGGAATTAACACTATAGACACTGAATTAACACTAAATTGTAAATGTTTGCCAGGAAATTAACACCTGAATATAACTAAATTAGCACTGAATTAGCAAATGTTTGCCAGGTGAATATTGGTGCCACTAGATACATTGATTAATTGACCGAAGACATTAAATTAACACTAAATGGCAAACATTTGCAATTCAGCTGAAATTCGAACACCTGAAATTAACCCTAGAGACAATTAATTTGCTGTAATAAAAGAAATAGTTTCGAGAGACACCGAAAGATGCTCGGGGTTACCGGAAGTGTTTCAGGGAATACCGGGTAATACCATAAAATGGTATTTAGGTGGAAATTGTTACTAGGGACCTAATATTAATAATATAGGGCTTAGATAATTCTCTAGGAGTCCCTAATATTTAGTTAGAGTCAATGGGCTAAAGAAAATATCAATAATGCCTAGTAGTGAAAAGTTATTGGGTCTATAGGCCCAATAAGATTTGGGTCGCTCCTTGCTTGTATAATAAGCTAGAGCAGGCCGAATTGGAGAGGAAGGTGGAGTCCTCCTCCCTTCCGTACAGGTCGACGTGTACATCATATGGGAAAAAGTATAGTGCAAGTACAAATAGGTGTTTTTAGCATAAAATATAATCCTTCGGTCCCATAATGCAGTATAGATTTTTTGAGAAGTCAAACTTAAAAAGTTTTTTGTTGCGAAAATGATCCAGATCTATTATCAAAGTTTGACCAAGTGTATGGACAAAACTATCTATATGTACAATAACAAAACTATACAAGATGCAAATTTAGCTCACAACGTATCCATTGATATGAATTTGGTATTATAAATGTAAATATTAAAATCACTAATCAGGGTCAGTGTTTGCAATTTTTTACAGGTGAACAAATCTATATGCAATATATTGCAAAACAGAGAGAGTATGACTTTTGGTGCTACAAATTTTTAAAAAAATCACTGCTAATGTATAGTATATGGGAATGTGAACAAAAAAATATCTTAGCGTTACAAATACCGATGCTTAGACTCAACTACGATACATATGAAACTCCTATGGTAAATAATATATACACTAAAACTAAAAAACTTAATGTGGCACTATGGGCCAATCAAGGTGGCCCCACACCACGAACACAACAATGCGCCTGCATCAGCCAAACCCACAGATCCCCCTGACAAAAAAGTCAAACCCACAGATTCATGCATGTCTAGCACTAAAAAATATTAACACCGGCATAGCTTTCAGATATTAGCCCGAAACATGAAAGGAGGGCCTCTTAGAGCATCTATAGCTGGAATTCGGCCCTCAAACGCCCGCGGACACGACCGGGCACGCCCACGGGCGCATCTGGATGGCCCCTCGTATTTTCTTTTTGCATCCATATATCTCAAATCCATACTCTTAAATCCATGCAAATATATGCACGTCGATCATGCAACACAATGTCGCACGTAAATAGCAATTGTTGGTGTCAAGCATAGATACATTTACATAAAATTTATTTTAAGTGCCAAACTCAAGCATTGCCTCCTTGGTTGCCATTGTAGATCCACATGTGCTTCATAAGATCATTGAGTAGCTGCGTGTGCACCTGCTGATCTCAAAGATTCTGATGCATCTGGAGAAAGTTCATAAGCTGAGCCGCATGTTGATCTTCCGAGATTTCAACTTGTTCTTTGGGTGCTTCAAAATCATGGGTTTGTGCTACACCATCACCCTCATCCTCGACAATCATATTGTGCAGAATAACACAACATGTCATGAGTTGCCACAAAGTTTCTGATTCCCACATCATTGCAGCACTCTCCACAATTCCCCAACGAGATTGAAGCACACCGAATGCCCTCTCCACATCCTTCCTAGCCGCTTCCTGCATTGTTGCAAAGTGGCTCTGTTTATTGCCACACGGCTCAGATATGGTCTTCACAAATGTCGCCCATTGAGGATAGATATCATCGGCAAGATAGTACCCCATGTTGTAATCTTAGCCATTGACGGCATAGTTCCACGGCTATGATTCCCCATTGCAAAGCCTCCTGAACACCGGAGATCATTGATGTCGTTGTGAGAACCGGGCATTCCAAAGAAAGCATGCCAAATCCATAAGTCATGTGATGTCACCGCTTCTAGTATGATGGTGGCCTCTCTGGTGTGACCTTGATACATTCCCCGCAGACCTTTGAGGCAGTTCTTTCATTGCCAATGCATGCAATCAATTGATCTGAGTATTCCTGGAAACCGTCTTGCCTCTCCAATAGCCAACAACTTCTCCGTGCCCTGCGCATGTGGTTCTCTGAGATACTCAAGTTCAAACACCTCCACCACGACGCAGGCAAACTTGACAGTAGTCTTCAGGCACATGCTCTTCCCCATCCTGACCATCTCACCAACGACGTCTGAAGCAGTCCAAGTGCAGGCATCCTCAGAGCATACATGCATTTCTGCTTGGCCGAGAAGGAGAGTTGGATGCAGCAATCCCTTCTGAGCTTGAAATAGTCGTCGTGTGCCTCCACACCCTCCACAATGCGCAAAAACAATGGTTTCCGCATGCGAAAACAACGATGAAACCATGGATCATCCAGGAAAGCAAATCTGGGAGCAAAGTAGTCACTCTGCAGTAGCTTTGCTCCGGACACCCTATCCCAGTTGATCACTCTTCTTCCTTTGATTGAGCCTTTGAAGTTGAGAATATGCTCCACTTGCCGGTCCATTTCCTCTTGCATGCTCATGAGCATGATTATGTCCACTTCTTCATCTGAATCGGACGAATCAAAGAACTCATCTTGAATCATTTGGTAGTTCACACTCCTCGTCTGACGAAGCATCGGAATCCATCACTTACCTAACAAAATCACAAAATATTCGGTCGTACAATGTGTCGAACATCAAGCGCAAGGCAGAGCCGGAGAGTTGCCGAACATACCACGGTGGCGTTCGGGCCGGCTACGACGTCCCCTGCGGTGACGACGGGAGGGCTCTTTCGGAGTTGGCAGCGGAGAGCCTGGGAACGGCAGAGGCGGAGCGCGAGATAGGCTGCGGGAAGGAGGAAGAAGAGAGGATATAGCAAATAGATCCAGCTGGTCTTCGGGGTGGATTTTGTGCAATTTGGAGTGGGGTCGGGCTGTCGGGTCCGACGTGTCCAGGTGCGCCCGGGCATGCCCGGGTGCCCCCCTATCCACCTCATATTTGGACTGGATATGAGGGGTGCCGGTTAGCTCGGACGCTTGAGGGCCGTTTGAGGGGCCTTCTGGATCAAAAAATTGTGACCGTATAGTGACCGGGCAGCCCACCCGGACGTATAAGGTAGGTTTTAGAGGTCCGGCTGTAGATGCTCTTATATTCTAAAAATAACAAGTTCACGACTAGCCCAAAGAACCAGCATATATTTACTTCTTTCAAACTAACTTTATTAAATACTAGCTCGCGTGAAGAGCGGGCCACTTTGCTAGTTTATATAAAAAAAATAAAACTTGGATCATTGTCTTGCATGTTTTTCACGAGGTGCCCGTCGGTCGGATAGCCAGCGCCTGAGCTATCTTACCGAAAAGCAAAGCTAGCGGCTCAAGAAGAAAAAAGACCAGTTAGCTGCGGAAGTCTGTGATGAGTCCAAAAAAGGAAAAACTCGCGAACGTCTGTTTGACTGCGACGCCATCAGAGTCTTGTTTGACTGCAACGCCATCAGAGTTTGTTCAAACAGGGAGAGAAAAGAACCAAATCGGCTCCGGCGATACGGAGATTTGCGTTTCAGAGTTGAAGCCGGTCGGTCAGTGCTAGCTGGCTACTGCCATAACACTAGATTGGGATCGCACCAGAGGGTGCCGGTCCCAACGTTTTGCCGAAGCATGTAACACTGTTATTAGGAACCAAGGTATAGCATTTGCACTTATATAGGATAATAATAAAGCAAAGAAACATTCAATCATGATAGAAGTAAAACACATGGAGCTCAATATCGACATCAGATTATAAGGCAGGATCAAGCTCAATGCGTTCATAGGACCACAAAAGCTAGCCACTCGACATGAAGTTCGATACCAAAAGCGAGAATACATAAGAGGTAATAAGAACAGAAACATAATAAAGGAGAGTCAATTATGGAGGCATAACCACTAAGCATACTAATAAGTGGCGTAATTCATCTACCTTGTCGATGTACTTCATAGTTACCACCTCACATGAACATGACACAAACAAACTGTGAGAGGTTGCCGATGGAGCAGCGACAGGGGAGCCAAGCATTGAGAACCTCCATAATGTCTTGCGATGCTTGCCATCCTGTATAGCCACCTCTTTCTTCATATTTTGGATCCTCTTAGAATATATAAATGGTATAGATGCCCTGTCAAGGAAAAATATATCAATACAGACTGTGTTTCTTATTTGTATTGTGGTGTCAACGGAGGAAAAAGGATGATGTGCGACTACAAAACACAACCCTACAACCTGATGGTCAACCAACTATACTACTCAACTAAATCAGAGAGGGATCTCCTGGGCATAAAGAATAAATCTGACATGTTAGATATCTGAATAGTAGCTATAGGCTCAAGTTTGACATAATCGAATAAGAAACAGGGAGGAAGAGCAAGTTGTACCTGCTTGAGCCAGCCCCTCCTCTTGGAGAGGATGATGGTCCCACCGGCCTGGTGGCACTACTTATCCGCGCTAAGGAGCGACTTGATCGCCGCGGCGAGGCTGCTGCCCTCCTGCATCAACACAAACCAAATCTCTCTTTTATATCAGTAATACCAATAGATAGCATTTTCTGTCGTCCAAG
Source organism: Triticum dicoccoides (assembly GCF_002162155.2). Taxonomy (NCBI): domain Eukaryota; kingdom Viridiplantae; phylum Streptophyta; class Magnoliopsida; order Poales; family Poaceae; genus Triticum; species Triticum dicoccoides. The sequence goes on from NC_041383.1 coordinate 618,070,832, forward strand.
GATCGTGCATTTTCTGTCGTCCATCTAGCATCACCCTTGGAAAAAAGTGAAAGGGTATCGATCAAGACTCATACAATCAACAAATAGCCAGTGGCCCTCCCCACGCCCCGTCCTCCCCTCCGTCGCCGCAGGTTGTCGGCGCCGGGCAAAGCCCGTGCATGTGACGTGGTGGCGAAGGGCCTTGATGACCCACAAGTATAGGGGAGCTATTATAGTCCTTTCAATAAGTAAGAGTGTCGAACCCAACGAGGAGCAGAAGGAAATGATAAGCGGTTTTCAGTAAGGTTTTCTCTGCAAGCACTGAAATAGTAGGTGATAGATAGTTTTATGATAAGATAAATAGCAACGAGCAAAAGTAAATAAAGTAAATAAGGTGCAGCAAGGTGGCCTAATCCTTTATGTAGCAAAGGATAAGCCTGGACAAATTCTAATAATAATGAAGGAGCTCCCGAGGACACATTAGGAATTATTGTCAAGCTAGTTTCATCACATTCATAAGATTCACGTTCAGTACTTTGATAATTTGATATGTGGGTGGACCGACACTTGGGTACTGCCCTAACTTGGACAAGCATCCCACTTATGATTAACCCCTATTGCAAGCGTCCGCAACTACAAAAAGGAGTATTAAGGTAAACCTAACCACAACATTAAACATATGGGTCCATATGAACTCCTAATGAAGCAACTCATAAACTAGGGTTTAAGCTTCTGTCACTCTAGCAACCCATCATCTACTTATTACTTCCCTATGCCTTCCTCTAGGCCCAAATAATGGTGAAGTGTCATGTAGTCTACGTTCACATAACACCACTAGCGGAAAGACAACATACATCTCATCAAAATATCGAACGAATACCAAATTCACATGACTACTAATAGCAAGACTTCACCCATGTCCTCGGGAACTAAAGTAACTACTCACAAAGCATAAACTTGTTCATAATCAAAGGGGTAATAATATGCATTAAGGATCTGAACATATAATCTTCCACCAAGTAAACCAATAAGTATCAACTACAAGGAGTAATCAACACTACTAGCAACCCACAGATACCAATTTGTGGTTTTGGATACAAGATTGGATACAAGAGATGAACTAGGGTTTGAGAGGAGATGGTGCTGGTGAAGATGTTGATGAAGATTGACCCCCTCCCGATGAGAGGATCGTTGGTGATGACGTTGGTGATGATTTCCCCCTCCCGGAGGGAAGTGTCCCCGGCAGAACAGCTCCGCCAGAGCCCTAGATTGATTCCGCCAAGGTTCCGCCTCGTGGCAGCGGAGTTTCGTCCCGTAAGCTTGCCCACGAATTTTTCCAGGACAAAACACTTCATATAGCAGAAGATGTTCGTCGGAGGCCCACGAGGGGGCCCAGGAGATAGGGGGCGCACCCTATCTCCTAGACAGGGTGTGGGCCCCCTGGCCTATTTCTTTTGCTCATAATTTCCTAATAAATCCAAAAAGTGGTTTCATGGAGTTTCAGAACTTTTGGAGTTGTGCAGAATATGTTTCCAATGTTTGCTCCTTTTTCAGCCAGAATTCCAACTGCCGGCATTCCCCTTCTTCATGGTAAACCTTGTAAAATAAGAGAGAATAACCATAAGTATTGAGATATAATGTGTAATAACAGCCCATAATGTAATAAATATTAATATAAAAGCATGATGCAAAATGGACGTATCAGGCCTCTCCCCTCTCCCCCAGATCCATGGGTGGCGCGGGCACCCAGATCCGCGGAGGTGCGGCCCCCACATCAACCCACGGCGGTGCGGCGTCCCAGCGGCGGCGGCTGTGGTGGTGCCGGTGGGAATCGACCGGATGCACAAGGGACGGCGATGGCCGGGGCGGTGGCCCCATGGCTGGGTGGCGGGGCGCCCGTTGGTCAAACCGGTTCCGGCTCGTCCCGGATCTGGTGACCACCGGACGACACAGAGGTGGCGGCGGCCCGGCGTGGCCGGCGATCTGGACATGGTGGTGCCGGCGGCTCGCTGGTCTGCCGGAGATCCAGGAGTATCATCGTCTCCAACTCGATCTGCTCCGGTTCGTGCTAGCTCGGGTACATATTATTGTGTCATCTTTTTGGGGATACCAGCGTTTCTACTATACTATTACGACAAAAAAACATGCCATAGAAAATGTAGCCTCCAACAACATGAGCCATCACAAGGATCAGGCACCTTTTCACCCATCATTCTGGCCATATTAACCACATCTAGTATCAATTTCATGCACCTTGACCAGATATGTGCACTACAACCAATGTAACTAAAAATGAAGCACAAAGAGACACCTAATTTTCCAAGGTGGCATTACCTTGTTCTGCAAACTATAATGTTGAGTCTAGTTTGAGAAGTGTTCAAGATTGTTCCATAAACTCATGCAAGCCTTCCTACTCCACTGAAGTACTAGGAAGTTTTGAGGATCACCGCGTAAAAAACTTCTCCATGTTAATATGTTATTCTCTAGGCTCCTACTTAAAAAGTTGTCTCAAGTATCTTAGCATGATCCAAAATGTCTGAATAAAATATTTCTCAAACTGGGAACAAGAAAAAAGGTTTGATCACGACAAAACATTCACCAACATAGACACAAAGTGCTCCCACTGGGATATATTGGTATGGAACAACAAGTTTAAGCTTGAAAAAAAAACCATAACATCAGCAAAACAGCTATGTGGTGATATTCACTTTTAGGCATGCCATGCAAAAGTATAACCTGCATCTTGATAATCGATTGAATAGATAAACTACGCCGTACTAAAGTTACAATAGAAAGGGTAAAAGTAAAGGTATAAAATCCTAATCAACTAATTCACATTGTGGACATGCTATGAGTGGAGGTGCATGTACGATAACTTCCAGGACAAATGAGCACACATGAAATATAATGAAATTCAGGGACATAACCCTGACTTCCAGTCAATCAACACAAAATTCATATACACTAAAATGTCACTATACTTGCAAAGGGAGACAAAGCACCATTAGAATCATGTAAAGAGCTCACCTCAGAGACCATCAGTACCTTGCACGACAACATGCTGCATTGTACACCATGTTGTGGAAGGATAAACCAGAGAGTAAGGCCCGTTTCGGAAGGTACTCAATCCCCACTCGAGTCCATTATATTTATCCAGTGAGTGACCTCCCATATGGCTCACAATTATGGTCACAATCTATAAAAATGTAAGCCATCAGTAGAAGTAGTTGACAGTAAACTATAAGCATTAATCAGAGAACTATTCTCGGCTGGTCCAACTAAACGCATGTTTTATCAATGTAAAAACAGAAATACATTTTTCGTATATCATCAAGTAGACACACACCATAATCATGAGGTAGTAGTGATGGTTTGCTCCGAAAGGCGGGAAAACATAAGCAAAAGCAAGTATTTATGCTAGTAAAGCTACATGGCAATGAAAGCAGAGCTAGTTATAGGACATTTGTTCTAATGGTAGGAGTCCATAACAAATATAGTTATTTCAGGTCATATCAAATCCAAACCTGCACATATTTCTAATATATATTTTTAATCTATGTAATGTATTATATTTGATGGCTAATCTTCCATGCAGAGTACATAAAACTGAATCAGCAGTGAGAAAATTATGATGAGGATTATATATATATATATATATATAGAGAGAGAGAGAGAGAGAGAGAGAGATTACCCGAACATGAGGACGACAGTCCGGAGGGCAGCGGTGGCAGCGGAGGAAGGGCGACACCACGTCGGTAGAGCTCTTATTAACGCCACCACGCCTCTCCCTCGCGGAAGGGGCAGGGTGATGCTCGGGGACGGGGCAGCCGCGGTCGCCGACACAGACGCATGGGCACGAGGTCCTGGTTCCTCACAGATGCGGCCTAGGAGGATGCTCTCTCGCTTAGTGCCGTGGCTGCCCACGCTGCCTCTGCCTGAGCACCATGGAGGAGGAGAGGTCGTTAGGGAAGAGAAGGAAGAAATCAACAGGCAATTCCTTAAAACTTCAGTAAATATAATTTCCTCTATCCTAAGTTCTTCATTGGTATAATTCATGTGCTTCTGTAGAGTTAAATTTATGCAATGAAAAATGCTAATTGCAGTTGGGGAGCCCGTACATAAATAATTTCTTACTAGAATCTGTATCATTTAAGACTACAGAGATCCAAATCCAGGTAGATGTCATTTTTTCAGCATATAAACTGCAACACTTGAGAAAGAATTAGTAGATTGATGGATAAGTATTGACCATTAATAAATTCTAAAATATTCTGACCGAGAGCAATGGTAACACAAAATTATCAAAGAACACTACCACGAAACACTTAGTATCCATATCTATGGAGCAGAGCTGGTGCATCCACATAGATGTAGCCTACCAAATCAATAGAATATGAAGCAGAATAGCAGAATCCAAAATCAGGATTTGACCAATAAGTGAGAAGAATGAACCAGGAGTGTCACTGAGTTGATTTTGTTGGTCAGCAACCGAAGTCCATAATCTGCCGCTCCATTGTAGCTTCGCTCGCCTCCTGTAGTTGGCGAGCAGAGGAACACCTCCACCTACTACAGAGCAGCATCACAAGACCACCCCAAAAGAAACAAAGAACATATTAAGTGGTGGGAAAGAACATTACATGGTCGTATATTCACTGGAACAGATGAGGAAGCATGACCTAGAAACAATTCCCTCACGCCACTCCAACGGGAGGGAAGCCCTTCAATGGTGTCGCCCACATCAAAGGACATACCACATGAAAATGCGCCGGCGGCGGAGCTCTAGGCAGCAGAGTTGTACCAGAGCACCAACCAAATCGGCAGCACCAGGCGCCCCTACATCTCCCCAAATCACGGCACACCCATTTCAAACTTGGGAGGCTGGGTAGAGGGCGAGGAGCATGGTCAGTAGTTGGCTCAGTTTGTGATGGATGCATTGCTGAATCTTTAGCCATGGATTTCAGGCTCACCATGATAATGGTGCCATTTGGGTCTTTAGGCATGAGCATTTCCTTGCTTCAGATCCCCTGCATTATGGTAAAACAATAACATGCCAGTGAGAATGAGACACTGCCGAGTTGTAATATATCCATGATGAGATCCAATCTTAGTAAATGGTGATCTAGTTGCAGTTTTTGGTTCTCAGTAAAGAAAAATTATCAGCAAGAGAAACCTAATTTGATGATCTGCAAAGTCTAAACTGAACCGACTCTGAATTCTGGACAGGAGGGGGGCGTGCCATGCAACTGAAGAATAGCATCACGATAAAATCCATTACAATGCAGAGAAAACCCTTCTGGATTCCATTGAAGAATAGGGTTAGCACAAATTAAATGAGCCTAATCAAAGCAGATCCTGATTTTCTGAGCTGCAAAAAGCATAAACTAAACTGAATTGAAGAGAACATCCTTAAGTCTCACTAATTATAAAATTGTTCAGAACCAACAAACAATGCTAATTTCACATGCTTGGGCTCCCACAGGAAATTAAATTTCACTTTAGGATAGTATTAGCACAGTTTGCGTAACTTAAAAATCAAATTGACCGATCCTGATTTCTAAAGAGCAGAAAATACTAAACTTTACTGAATGAATTAAACACTATTGAGTCTAAATAATTTTCCCAACTATTGAGAACCAAAGAATGCAAATTCCTCTTGTTTCTTACTCACACAGGAAACTGGAGGAGTAGACACTCTAGGGTTACCAAGGAGGAGAAGATGATGCGGCGGCGGCGGGCGAGCTCGACGGCGAGAACACAAGGAGGAGCTGTGCTATATATAGCTCAACGTAGACCATTGTCATTGTCAGAGGAAACTGAATTGATAGATGTGAGTATCACATAGAGAGAAGAGAAGGAGGAGCTGTTAGTTACCAGATGATCTATTTTGTCGGAGGCATAGATTAGGAACTGCTTGTTGACGGCGCCATCCGTCCCACTGCAGCTGCCATCGCCGCTCCAACCTGGCCATGGATGCATGCATGACAGCAGGCCGAGTCAAGAAAAGGCGACATCTCCCAAAGAAAAAAGATGCACAGAAAGGAGGAGGGGCCTCACCTTTGCTTGATGCCATTCTGGAACTGCAAAATTCTTCCTGTCGAATTAAAAACATAGCAATCATTTACACAACATGACAAATGTTTTTGTAAAACATGCTATTATAGTTTCCCTTCATTTCATCCCTCGACCGATCACCGAAGTCTACACCATCAGGAATGGGAGAACCTATCCAAGCAAGGCACGCATGACCATTTCTTCCTGAGCCGAGAGAGAGAGAGAGAGATATTTAGAAGACAAAAGGTTTAAGATTCAAGAGAAACGTCAACTATCTAGCACAACATGGCACTCAACTATTTTTTGTAAGAATGTTGGATCATGGCAACATAACGCACAAAACCAATCAATTTTTGGTTACTTCACTCTCATGATAATTGCAAAGTAGAGCAAAGTCCGGTCGGATTTGGCCTGAACATCAATATAAGAAGAACACAAAAAATGTAGTTAGATAAAAACATAAGCTCAAGACTTTTGTTTGAAGATAAACATCAAGCTTCTAGCACCGTTTCTGATTAGAGAGAAACATCAATCATCTTGCACTAGAGGACACTCTAATTATCTTTTTGCAAGAATGTTGGATCATGGAAACAAAATGCATACGTCAAAACAAAGAGCATGCATATTACCAATTACCGTGCCTAACAGGACACTCTATTATCTTTTTGCAAGACTATTGGATCATGGCAACAAAATGCATACATCAAAACAAACATCATACATATTACCACTTACCGTGCCAAACTGACTGAGAAGCAGACTAAGGAATCAAGCTTCCGAAGAAACATCAAGCATCTAGCAAAACTAAGTAACCAGATTGTAAGGTTGATAACGGAATCATAATCATAAATAAAATATGAACACACCCTTCACTTGCATCTACAACATATATGTAGCATGAAAAGCCAAAATCAGGAGTGAAACATGTCAAGGTAGCACTTGGTTTCATTACCAAAACTGTAATCACTTCAACTTCAAAGCTCTTAATGGAGGGAAGCTTCAAAGAGACTGATAATAAAAAGTAAACATGAAACTAAATTTGTTCAGCTAGCTAGTAAAGCTACCAGCACCAGCAACTCCGCATCTTCATATAGTACAACTACTTGCTGGCCGGACTCTTTCACATGCATCAATCCAACACAAACAAATCCAACCTCTGTTTATCATGTGTGAATGGAGAAACAAATCTCTGTTTCTCGGCAAACAACCCTGAAAGTGCCAAGAAAAAGCAAAAGACTAAATGGACACGGGCAAGCAGACTAATTCAAATGTACCAGACTAAACCAAAACCCCTAAAAACCAGACTAAACTAAAGGGCACATGTCTTATTGCATCCACACCTGGCAACACATTGTGACCAGCATGTTCTATCATTCAGTCCTCACAAACCGACGCCACTGGAATGACATAGGACACGTAGGGCCAGCACACACATCAGTAGGCCATGCCAATTGAACGAAATGAAAAAACCACCAAGCACGAAGCACCCATGTGCAAATGAGGAAAAAATTCCAACCCTAGTAGCATCCAGCCAAAGAACACTCCTGTAAACCACAAAGAAACAAAAAGGGAAATAAAACCACTGAAATACAACCAGTGGATAGTACTCTCTGTCTCCACCAATATAAGACAACAAAGAAAAACACTCTGTGCACATCTACATGAACGACAACCACAGTTTACCGAGCTCAACATCAAATATACACGCACACGAGTACCAACCTAGATATGCAAAGGAACATCAGCAGATAGGAGGGGAAGAGGGGTCGACCTGTAAGTCCCTGGACGAAGACAGGGAGGCTGCCACAGATCCAACAATGAGCAGACAAGAGGGTTGACCAAAAGGAGCTCCTACAAAGAATAGACCAGTCGGCAGCAAAACAAGTGTCAAGATCATGGCTCAACTGAAGCAGACAAAACCGGATCAAAACGAGGCTTACCCATAGATCGATGAGTGCGACAACCAATCCAGCCCAACGACCACAAGAACAACGGATCTGCAGGCAACAAAAATCTGAAATCAATTAGCCAGGGTCAATCCAATTGAGAGAAAACACAAGCGATGTGGGGAATGGCTCACTTGGCAGTCGTTGGAGTGGTTGCACTAGGGAGCACCAACGCCACCGCATGCCGTGTCGCCCTGGGACTCCTCGTCGCCGAAGGACGCTACCACACCAGCGGCCGTTTCGTCGCGTGTGCGAAGCAGGGGCGGGAGGCACGGTATTGGGGACTGGTGGCGGGCACCATCTCGCCCTGTTGCTCCTCGACGCCGAAGGGCGCCGCGTACTCGAAGCAGGGCTGGAGGCACGATATCGGGGGCCGGTGGTGGCACGAGGAGAGGGAGAGGATACGCGGGTTGGCGCGGTAGTAGAATGACCGGCGGCAGCTGGTCGTGGATCTCCTCCTCCACCATTGTCTGTTTCCCCTCCACATCTTGAGCACGAGGGAGGGCTGGTGGAGATTCCATGGGGAGGAGGAGGGAGGCACATCGGCGGCCGTGAGCTTGGTGGCGGGAGTGGAACGAGGGGGAGAGGAGGACGAGCGGTGGCGAAGCCAGGGAAGTGGACGAGGGGGGCGAATGGGAGCACGAAAGGCATGAACCAACCACCCGTCCCCTACCCGATAGCCGCACGGGGCGAACCACCGCACGACACGCACGAGGCCAGGACGCGAAATTACCGACGTACCCTCGGAGGGGGCAGGATATTACGTGCGGTGGCATGAGATCTTTACCCGCCGGTGCATGCGACGGGACGACCGGGCCATATCCAAGCCACGGTCGCTTACAAACGCAGCCCACCCGCAAGCTGACCCGCATGCCAGCGACGTCAGACCAAAAAAACGGAGTAAAAGGCAGCACGCTGAGGCAGTAACAGGCAGTAACTGTTCATTCCAGCAGTGCTCATCCCAGATCCAACGGCCCAGCTTCCTCCAGATCTTGATCCGACGCCCAGAATCGCATCAAGCAAACTGATCCGACGGCCGAGAGTCGCTGAGATCCAAGGAGCCTTGTAGGAGCTTTCATCTCTTATTTCTGGATGCATGCATGTTGACGTCACACCACACTCCCATAAAGACGTTCCCCCGCGGCGCACCATGAACCGTCGCTTGCTTTGTGCGGACTGCAGGACAGGACAGCTGCTCTCCTACTTGGCTTAGGGTAACTCCACCGCGCGACCCTATCCTGTCCGCCCCGTCCGTTTGGGGTAAAACGGACAAATTGGACGGCCCAGCGCGCGGGAGCAAACGGACTTTTGTCTGTTTTGTGTCCGCTTTCGACCCATCCATAGCCCAAGTTTGCGCCGCTTTTGGGGCGAAACGGACAGCGCGCGGACGGGCGGGACACACGCGCTTGTCCGCCTCTGGCCCGCATGTCGGTGAAACAAAGCAAAAAAAACCGCGGCCCTTTGGCGCCATTCCCCCCAAACCCTCCCACGCCCCGCCCGTCCCACTCCCTCCCCCGTCCATTGCCGACGCCCAGCCGAACTCTGGCGGGCTGGTCGTCGACCCGCCCGGAATGGACAAGAAGAAGAAGGGCAAGGCGCCAGGAAGCCGCAGTCGGACTGCACGCCGGAGGAGATCGCCAAGTTGGATGCGGAATCGGCAAAGAGGAGGAGCCGGAGGGCGGTCTCCAAGACCAACGTCACCGCGGCCAAGAGAGTCGACGAGCGCGCTGCAATTGAGGCCGCGCGGCACAAGGCCAAGGTCGAGGAGAAGGAGGCCATCGTCAGCAAAGCGCACACCCTTATCATGGCTGGCATTTGTCATCCGCCCGGTTTCTCTGGAGGGGCTGTTGGTCTAGTGAGCACAGGGTCGTCGATCGCCCGGCCTCTGCATTGCTAGTCGCTGGTGTCGCGGACCACGCCCTTGTCACCCGGCTTTCCTCCGCCAAGGCATGACGGCCAGACCCATTTTGACGGGTCGTCGGACGTGAGCGTGATCGCGCCGTCCACACCACGCCCCTCGGCCGTCATCGACCTCAACGTCACCCCTGGGTCTAGCAGCGGCGGCCGTCCGTCCTTCCAGATGCAAAGAAAGCAAGCACGACCGTTGTTTACCGGCACCATGCCATTCCCCCGCGTCTTGTTCGATGGAATGCCAACACCAACGGCACCGATCGACGACCCCTACTACGACCAGTTCATGGAGGAAGTGATCTACGAGGGTGGTCACGTCCCTTTCTATGACCCCGAGGAGACCCAAAGCCAGGATGGCCGCGGCCAGTTCACTGCCGATAAGAGGCCGACGACCATGCTGACTACGACCATGGTGACTCATGGCATGAAGACGATGACATCTATGTCGAAGGTGATGGTGATGAAGAAGAAAGCAATGGCGTTTACATTAGTGGCGAGCCATTGTTCATCGACGAGCTGACACAAAGAGCGGAAGCACAAAAGAAGAGGAAGAGCATTCGCACGGGTTCATACACACAAGATGAGGACAAGTTGATTTGCCAAGCTTGGATGGAGATTAGCCAAGATCCAAGGACCGACGCACAACAAAAGGGTATTGTTTTTTGGACGAGAGTCCACAAAACATTTCATGAAAGGAAGTTGTTTGAGTGCTACCAATTTGAAAGCAACCGTGTCGTCAACTCGATTCAAAAGAGATGGTTGTTCATCCAACAAGAGTGCAACAAGTATCAAGCCGCATTTGAGAGCGTTCAAGCACGGCCCATGAGTGGTACCGGCATTGGGGACATGGTATGATCTCCTTCTTTGCCCTTTCATTGCTACGACCATGAGACTTCGGCCTTGTACATGTTTGCATGTTCACTTGTTGTTGATCATATGGTGTAGGCATTTCAATCTTTGGAGGCATTCAAGGCCCGGCACAATGACAAGCCATTCACTCTTACGCATTGTTGGACTATGATCAACAATTGCCCTAAGTTCAAGGACCAATTCCGTGAACTCGAAAGGAAGAGAGGCCTGAAGACGGCCAAGTTCGCCGGAGGTGGAGATGGCGAGGCGTTGAAGAGGCCGAGGGGCAAGACTAACTCCAAGGTTGACGACATTCGTGATGCCTCATCCATGGCATTGCATGACACTTTGCATGGCATGATGTCGCAAAAGGATGTGAGGGACGAGAAGAAGCGGCAAAGCAAGGATGAGCAAATGAAGCAATACCTAGAGCTTCAAACGAAGAAGCTTGAGATGGAGGAGGCGGCCAAGAGAAGGAAGCTTGAGATGGAGGAGGCGGCCCGGTAGAGGCAGCTCAAAAATGGAGGAGGCGGCCCGACAAAGGCAGCTCGACATCGAGGCCAAGAACGTCAAGGCTAGGTAAAGGCAGCTCGACATCGAGGCCACCAATGCCGCCACCAAAGCGAAGGAGGCGGCCCTCGCGATCATGAGCGTGGACTTGTCGAAGATGAGCGAGAAGACGAGGACCTGGTTCAAGGCCAGGCAGAAGGAGATGCTCGACGCTGACGGCCTGAACTAGGTCGTCCGATCGGCTGTGGACGTTCTTTTTTGGAGGCTGGCATGGGTGCCGCCCGCCCGCTGGGCCGCTGGCCGTGTGCCGGCTAGAAAAACATTCATTTTAAAGGCCAATTGTGTTGCCGGCCGCTGGCTGTGTTGCTGGCGAGGACAACCATTCATTTTGGAGGCTGGCTGTGTTGCCGGCCGCTGGCTTTGTTGCCGGCGTGCGTGATGAACTGGGGCCGTAGGTCTTGGCATTTGAAACGTTTCTTTTTTTAAATGGACGCGGACAGGATGGGGTAAAGGATGAGGCCGCGCGCTGGGCGCACGGCCACCGCATCCCAGGATAGGCCTGGACACGACCCCATCCCCCTGTCCAAACGGACAGAACCGAGACAAAACCGACGTCTGTTTGGGGTCGCGCGGTGGAGTTGGCCTTACGTTCTTCTACAAGGGCTAAACATAGACAGTGATGACCTAATAATTATATCAAAGAAAAAAACATAGGTTGTGATGACCTAATTCAAGTATTCTAAGTACCATTTGAGCAACACAGATCAACTTGGGCCGTGGCAAACGCCTAGCCAAGCAGACCACACCCGAGAAGATTCATGTTTCCAACTAGAGTGTTGATAGCCTGATATGCGAGAGCAACTAGTTAACAAGTCCTCCTTTAGAAGCCTCACAATGATTCGGTTTTTTAAACATTTTTTTTACTTTTTTGTTTTTCACTGGTCTTTCTTAGCATTTGGACCAAAATAAATAAATTCTTTTTGCGTGAAAGCACATCTTTTTTTCTTCCGCGAGAGGTGCGGTTCGCTTTCACGAGAGGCACAGTCATGTCTCTTGAAACAGAAAAAAATGCGTTTTCTATTTTTTCTATTTCCGCGAGAGGCACGGTTTTGCTTCGCGCAAGAGGCATGCTTTGCTTTCGCAAGAGGCGCAGTAAATCTTCCACGAGAGGCGGGGACGTGCCACTCGAAAACGAAAAAAACGCGTTTTCTGTTGTTTTTTTGCTTCCACGAGAGGCACAATTGTGCTTTCGTGAAAGGCACGGCCGTGCCTCTCGGAAACCAAAAAACGTGTTTTCAGTTTTTTCTTTGCTTCCATGAGAGGCACGGTTGTGCTTTCGTGAGAGGCACGGCCGTGCCTCTCGGAAACCAAAAAACGCGTTTTCTTTTCGTTCTTTTTTCTTTTCGCGAGAGGCACAGTTTTGCTTTCGCGAGAGGTACGGTAACTACAAAAAAATACACTTCCATGATGATACGTGTTTGTTACAGTAGGTCGCGTTTTTTGTCATGCATGTACATCCATGACAAATTTATGACAGAATCAAGATAGTCATACCTGTGCTGTCGTAGAAGTGTTCCATGACATTACCAAAATTATCATCACGAAAGTGTCCACTTCCATGACGATAAATCGCGCGTCATAGAAGTGCTTTCGTCAAGGGTGAACGACACGTGGCATCCACCGTAACGGAACGCCGTTAAGCTATCGGGTCGGGTTTTGAATCTGATAACCCGTTAACAGCCCCGACCAATGGGGATTTCCCACGTGTAAAATCATCATTGGCTGGAGGAAACACGTGTCGGCTCATTGTTGGGACAGATGTCATCCACTCATTGGACGGAAGGCGCCTATGATACGTCGACACGTGGCACGGCCCAACAGAGGCCCATTCTTGTGAAAAGGCCAGCCTAGTAAAAATTAGCAGGCCAGCCCATATAAGGCCTACTTGTGTCAGGTCCATTTAAGCCCACGGCCCATACGAGATGTGCTAATTCGGCCCATCAACGGCCCGTTAAAGATTTGACACCATTGCAGCCCATCGTCAGTTCGAGCCCGTTAACAACCCGCTATATATTTGGGCTCAATATCGGCCCGATGAGATTTCGGCCTATTAACGGCCCATTTAATGGATGAGCCAATTTTCAGGATGTACATCTTTCGGCCTTTTAGCGACCCATTTAAATGTTGGGCTAATTTCCGGCCCGGTGTGTCTTTCAGCCTGGTGACGGCCCATAAATCTGATGGGCCATTTGTTGTCGGACCTGTGTTTCGGCCTTTTAGCGGCCCATTTAATTGTTGGGCCAATTTTTGGCCCGGTGTCACTTTCAGCATATTGACAACCCATAAATCAGTTGGGCCATTTGTAGTCGGACCTGAGTTTTGGCCTTTTAGCGACCCATTTAAGTGTTGGGCCAATTCCTGACCCTGTGTGCCTTTCGGCCTGTTAACGGACCATAAATGAGTTGGGCCATTTGCAGTCGGACCTTAGTTTTGGCCTTTTAACGGCCCATGCCCTTCATGGTCCATCCAATACCAGCCCGGTTTCTCTTTCGGCCTGCTAAAGGCCCACAACACAGTTGGGCCATTTACAATACGACCTGACTTTCGGCCTCTTAGCGGCCCATGGTCTTCATGGTCCAGTACAAGCCCGTTGTCTCTTTCAGCCTGCTAAAGGCCTACAATATAGTTGGGCCATATGTAGCCCACACTTAGTAACGGCCTGTTAACGGCCCGTTAAATAAATCGGGGCCACCTGTTGCCCGCTTCGATGTCGGCCTGTTAACGACCCGAGAGGTAAGAGAGCCGACCATTAACTTTCAGCCTAGTAACGGCCCATTAACTTAATGGGCCCACTAAAGTTCGTACATGGGGGGGTTGGATGAACAGTGAGCGGTGGCGTTGCCTCTGGATGAACAGGAACCCGTGGTGTGGAGGGCTGGATGAACAGTAGACGGTGGAGGGGTGGCCGTGGAGGGGTGGTTGAACAGGACCCCGTGGTATGGAGGGCTGGATGAACAGTAGATGGTGGAGGGGTGCTCGTGGAGGGGTGGTTGAACAGTAGCCGGTGGAGTAGCGCATGGTGGAGGCTGGATGAACAGGAGCCCGTGGAGGCTGGAGGAGGTTGACGATGGAGATGAACAATATCCCGTGGAGTCCCATTTTGTGGTACGCCACACCCCTCCCCCCCGTTTCGACCGTAGCGCTCCAACACAATTCCTTTTCGTCCGTTTTGCGGTATGCCACACCCCTCCCGATCAACAGGACCCCCGTTTCGACCGTAGGAGGTCCGTTTCATCCGTTTTGCGGTACGCCACACCCCTCCCGATCAACAGGACCCCCGTTTCGACCGTAGGAGGTCTGTTTCCTCCGTTTTGCGGTACGCCAGGCCCATCCTGATCAACAGGACCCCATTTCGAACGTGGCTGGTCGAACACAAGGCCGTTTTCTCCGTTGTGCGGTACGCCAGGCCTCGTTTCCATCACATGTTCCGTCTAAGCCCTCCCGATGAACACGACTACGCATTCCGTTCCGACCCAGCGGCTTGGCTCCCCATGAACACGACGATGACGCTATTTCTCCGCTCCGACCCAGCCATGTACGTATGCGCGAGTAGGCGTTCGAGACCCTACCCGTATGTACGTACGTGGCCGTATTTTCTTTCTTGCACCCTCGCCGATGTACGTACGTGTACATGCTACGTGCGCGCCTCTACATCTACGACACGTGCGCGCCTCTACATCGACCAGTATGTATGTATACGTTCGCGACCAGAATGACAACGCTACGTATGCTTCGACCAAGTGGGTCCCGACTGTCAGGCACTTCCTTGCGTGCGAAGATGTAGCTGGTGGGTCCCAGTAGTCAGAGGGGCGAATCTTTTTTTTGCCCGGACGCACTTCCTTGCGTGCGAAGGTGTAGCTGGTGGGTCCCAGCAGTCAGGGGGGAAACATTTTTTTTGCAAAATATGGTGGCCCGTCCGGTCGGTCCCTGCTATCAGGTGGAGGAATAATTATTTTGCGCGTAATAAGGAGGCACTTCCTTGCTGCGGCCGTGGACCCAGCTGTCAGCCTCTCCACGTACAGTCCACGTCCGATGGAAGCCGTTCCTTGACCACGTTGACTAGGCCGCGCCAAGAGCAACAGGGCGATGGACGACGGCGAGGCCTAGGAAGGGGACGACACGGAGCCGCGGAAGACGCGGCAGTGGATGCCCACGCGTAGAGGAGTACGAGGGTTCACTGGTTCGCTACGGTGTGAGGTTGCCGTCGCCGCAGAATAACAGGGGGTGTGGGTGAGTAGAGGGATGGTCTGGCCAGCGGTGGGAGTAGTAGGGGGCGGTGAGGCCTCCGCCGCATCGTGGCCGGGCACGGGAGGCAGGAGCACGAGGCACGACCGGCGCTTGTTTGGGCGACTGGAGCAAGAAGACCAGAGGTTGAAGAAGCACTACGGCCGTTGGATGGACATCATACGGTCACTGGAGCTAGAATCATGCATATTGACTAAGTTGACAAAGCCCACCATCCCCGTCAACTTAGTAGGCCCACAAGTCAGCCTGCCACTATACTGGGTCCCAGCTAACAGGGGGAGTATTCATTTTTTTTGTGCGTAATAAGGAGGCACTTCCTTGCGTGCGAAGATATAGCTGGTGGGTCCGAGCTGTCAGCGGCGGTAACGTTTTTTTCGCGAAATACTGAGGCCCTTTCGGTGGGTCCCTGATGTCAGGTGGAGGAATCATTATTTTGCGCGTAATAAGGAGGCATTTCCTTGCGTGCGGCCGTGGACCCAGCTGTCGGCCTCTCCATGTACAGTCCACTTCAGATGCATGTCGGTCGTTGACCATGTTGACCAGGTCGAGCCGAGAGCACCAGGGCGGTGGACGACGGTGAGGCCTAGGAAGGGAATGACACGGAGGCAGGGAAGACTCCGTAGTTGTTTCCCACGCGGAGGGGAGTACGACTGAACGAGGGTTTACTGGTTCGTTTGCCGTTGCCGGAGAATAACAACAGGTGTGGGTGAGTAGAGGGATGGCTAGGCCAGCGATGGGAGTACGGTGGGGCGGTGAGGCCTGCACGGCAGCACAGCCGGCCGCGGGGAGGAGGGAGCAGGCAGTCCCGTCGGCGTTTGTTTGAGCGGCTGGAGCAGGAAGAGCAGAGATTGAAGAAGCACGACGGCCGTTGGATGGCCATCCAACAGTCACTGCTTGTGCGTCAACCTTTTTTTAGGAAAGCCTCAAATCTGTGGAAAACAACATACAACCCATCTGCCATTATTTCTAATAATTTATAGCCCATTTTCTAATTCTTAAGGTTTTGTTTGGAGCCCATATTCTTTTTGTTAGCATTACAGCCCATATTGTGGCCACGGTTAAAAAATTATACGAAATTTTGCATATTTTGGTGCGGTCCGAACTGTTTTTAATCCTGAAATTTCGACTCACATTCAAACTGATTTTAAAAATAAATGTATATCAATATAAAATCCAACAAATTCTCCACGCATAAAAATTAATGTAATTTAAAATCTCGAAATGAAAAAAAGATATTTGAAACTAATTGCCGGTTTGATGTGTTTTAAAAATGTACAGCCCATTTGTCATTACTGATAGGCCATTTTCTCGGCCAGACGAATGAAGCTCTCCTCGTCTTGAAAGATTTGCTGGCCAACAGGCCTGACAAAGCGACTTACTTGGCAAATCACAAAAAAACTGGGCTGTGGCCTTGGACCCAGCTGTCAGCCTCTTCATGTACAGTACTCTTCCGATGGAAGTCGGTCGTTGACCACATTGACCACGCCGCGCCAAGAGCACCAAGGCGGTGGATGACGGCGAGGCCTAGGAAGGGGACGACGAGGAGCTGGGGAAGACGTGGCAGTGGATGCCCACGCGGAGAGGAGTATGAGGGTTCACTGGTTCGACTGCGGCGTGAGGCTGCTGTCGCCGCAGAATAATAGGGGGTGTGGGTGAGTAGAGGGATACCCTGGGCCAGCGATGGGAGTAGTAGGGGACGGTGAGGCCTCCGCGGCATCACAGCCGACCACGAGAGGCAGGAGCACGTGGCACGACCGGCGCTTCTTTGGGCGGCTGGAGCAAGAAGACCAGAGGTTGAAGAAGCACTATGGCCGTTGGATGGACATCGTACGGTCACTGGAGCTAGAATTGTTCATATTGACTAAGTTGACAAAGCTCTCCGTCCTCGTCAACTTAGTAGGCCCACAAGTCAGCCACCCACAATGGTGGGTCCCAGCTAGGAGGGGGTATTCATTTTTTGGTGCGTAATAAGGAGGCACTTCCTTGCGTGCAAAGATATAGCTTGTGGGTCCGACCTGACAGCTGGGGGGGGACACTTTTTTCGCGAAATACAGAAGCCCTTCCCACGTACAGTGCGCGTACAGTGCGTAATAAGGAGGAACTTTCCTTGCGTGCGACCATGGACCTCGTGGGTACCAGCCGTCCGGCTCTCCACGTATAGTCCTCTTCCGATGACTCTCGTATGTTGACCACGCTGCGCCGAGCGCACCGAGGCGATGGACGACGGCAAGGCCCCAGACTGGAACGACCCGGAGATGGGGAAGATGCGGCAGTGGAGTCGCAGACGGAGAGGTGTGGGAAACTTGACTGGTTCGTGTGCGGGGTGGTCCTACACTCGGCAGAGAATAACAGGAGGTGCGGAGTGGAGGGATGGCCTAGCCGTTGGCGGGGTAGTGTTTCGCTGAGGAGCGCAAAACAACGCCGTTGGACGCCGAAGGCTGGAGCAGGCAGTTCCGGCAACGCTGGGGGAAGAAGACAAGAGATTGAAGAAGAATGCCAGCCATTGGATGTAAATCCAACGCCTTCTTAGGCTTCGACCTACTAGCCCACATGTCAGCCAGTCCATTTATTTTTAGTCCATTTGGTGGGCTAGGTGAAACAATGATGTAGCATCTATGCAGCCCGTTTATATCCCATTTGCATTTTTCTCGAAATCCGCGGACTTGCTGGGCTGGGAGAAAATATCATGTTGGTCTAGACGGAGAAATGTTATAAAAACATAAAAACATGATTGCACGTCAATAAAATCTTTGCAAGCTTATGTACGCAATCACTAGGAGTTAACTTGGCAAGTTATATATAAACAATTATTATTATTATTTTGTAAGAACTTTCAACTTACGAATAAAATATCATTTTAATTTGATGAGTTAATAGTACGTGGGGTATTATTATTTTTTAGGCTAGATGTGGGACAGTTGAGTTGGTTCTAGGGAAAAGTACTAGGAGAAAACTCATTTTACATCGAAAAAGAAAGTGGGAGAAAATTCAGAGACCTGCTGGGTCCACCCGAGGAGAGGAATATGTTGGGAGGAAGGAGATTCAAAGCACGGCAGCCGAGTGAACTAGTTTTTTTACGGACAAGTGAAATAGTTTACATACATTAGCAAATAGCCACTAAAAAAGCAATCAGGTTAATGGGTTCTTAAAAGAAATATTTCGGACAAAACAGATAATTACGACACATAGGCTAATGCATGAAACACGCAGATGATAAAGGTGCTTATAAACAGATAAAGTACAACATCTAGACCTTTCTGGCATGCTTGATCATGACGCTGCGGCTGTCCGTGTACTTGTCGGTTACGGGAAGCAGACACGCCCTCATGTCCAAGATATGCCTGTACATGTCGTAGCATGCGTATGCGTCCTTGGCCACGTAGGTTATGTAGGCTAGATTCAAAGGTACCTCCCACATGTTTAGGTCGTCTTCTTTCATGTTGGCGTATTAGGGGTCGATGATGGTCTCAGCGAGGTCAACCATGGAGTCCTTCTCCTGCCCGTTGCTGATGATCTTGTATTGCTTCTGGATGTCGACAAGCTTGTTGCACCAGATGGCCGAATCGTCGCGTTCTTCCTTCTCTCCACCGTAGCGAAGGTGCAGTCGGCGCTGCCGATGAAACAGGCAAATGCTCCAGAACTTGGTGCAGCCATAGGACTGAGGCGAGGCAGAGCTTCACCGAGTCCGTATCATTGGTGTACATCACATTGAACTTGGTGCAGCCATAGGACTGAATGGCGAACTAACTCCTTGCTGAAGTCCATATCTAGCAGGCTCACCCCTCGGATCGCCATTGGAGTCTCTTCGAGTGAACGAGTGTGTACACGGTGACAGCAGTTCGTTTTTCAGCTCTTGGGGAACTGGATTCAACAGTAAGCTGAGTGTGTACAGGCGACAATAGTTACTACCCCTCCCTCGTCCGCTACACGCCCGACAGAAGATGCACCCTCGGCGCATTCAAACGCCTCCATTAAGAAACCTACTCCGGCCACACGTCGGTTCACAAGCGGGTCTGTATTGGTACTGTAATAACAGGAGTTAGTGGTCACTTTACTTAAATTTAATTAGCTTTAATAGAAATTTAGACTTAAAACAAGCAATGCATTGGCTCGTTCTATCAGTGCCACGGGATCAACATGCACAATAATCAGAATTATTATTCTCAGGACGCACACGATCAGCACATTTGTCGCACTTTCACAAAGATAATACTACCAAGTTTGAACTGTTTGTTATGGTTGTTGTCCTCTGCATCATCATGCCGTATTTCCCAGCTTGCAAGATTCAGAACCAACAAATAAGATCCAAATAATAAGTACATCAAAGATGCCTACACATCTCATTGATTCCCAGCTTGCAAGATTCAAAACCAACAAATAAGATCCAAATAATAAGTAGAACAAAGATGCCTACACGTCTCATTGATTCCCAGCTTGCAAGATTCAGAACCAACAAATAAGATTCAAATAATAAGTAGAACAAAGATGCCTACACATCTCACTGATTCCCAGCTTGCAAGATTCAGAACCAACCCATTAGAGCCTTTTGATCAAGTGAATATCGGGATTAAATCCATCTTGGCTAGCCATGTCATACAATTGAAGAACTTGGCGAATGCTCTTGACCGTCACAACATCTGTAGTAGAGTATTCCTGTTTGCACAGCATGTTTGCACATCACAAACAAGGAGACGGGAGAGGATGATTTCACATTAATAGCGGCCTCCTTGAACTCAACCTCCAGCTCCACTAGGATGAGGTCTGCCCGGAGTTCGATCATTCAATTCATGAGCCTTTTTCTGCGGTTCACCTGAAATGAAGCAAAGATTGCATCATTCAGCTAGCAAGAAGTACTTGCTCTTGTGAGCTGGCAGGTTCTTCTTTAGTAGTTGCACTAAAATTGAGGAACATTAAGGTTGGCTGTCCAGCTCATGTAAGGTGCAACTATAATTTTCTTATCCTTTTGTGCAGTTCCACTAAAATAAAGTGCCATTGTGGTGACAGTGACGGCTCCATCTTGCAAAGGCTAATAAAATGTTGCACGAGATTACAACAGAACTTGACGGAGATTTTGGAAACTCCAATCACCATTTTGTGTAGTTCCACCAAAATTGAGAGATGTTGCCCACATGACATTTTAGTTGAACTGCACAAGACACTCATTCCAAAAAAATGTGTTTTGTGCAGTTCACCAAAAGGTCACAATAGCAACAAGGTGAAATGGATATCCCTATCTGCACAAAATGATAGAAAGTAAACATTTGCTGGTCAATAAGAATATACAAAACATATACAAAATGAAAAGAAGCATCTTAATTATGTTCATGGCAATCACGCAAGGACAGTAGAAATTTTAAAACGTCAGCAATGCTTCATGTTACCAGAAGCATTACGATCAACAATGAGATTTCTCAGATATGGGATTACTTTAATGGTGGCATTGCTTGTTTACCAGACATAGTAAATCAACAGCAGCTAAAGAGTTGGTTTAAGTGCATGGGACCGTGGGGACACCAGGACACTCATCAGTGTAAAGGAGCAACTTACTTATCATACTGGGGAAAATAGCAGGAGTGCCATTTGTAACATAGTTTAATTGCATCTTATCACTGGAGGCATTAGATTAACAATAACACTGGTTAGACATGTCCCTAAGGTAACAGTGTGATCGCTTCATTTTACATGCGCCCTTACAGCAAAAGGTTGGTTTACCCGCAAAAAAACAGCAAAAGGTTGGTATAAGGACATGCGACAGTGGACGCATCATCACAATGCACCTACAAGGAGGCATAAAGTGGTGATGCCGAGCTTGTTCACGCTATGTGAGGGCAGCAAACCTAATCCTGGAGACCTTTTACTATGTGAGGGCAGCAAATCTAATCCTGGAAGCCTTTTACTATGTGAGGACAGCAAATCTAATCCTGAGACCTTTTACTATGTGAGGGCAGCAAATCTAATCCTGAGACCTTTTACTATGTGAGGGCAGCAAATCTAATCCTGAGACCTTTTACTATGTGAGGGCAGCAAATCTAATCCTGGAGACCTTTTACTAAGTGATGGCAGCAAATCTAATCCTGGACATACTCTATTGACTTGTCCACCAGCCGCCATTTTCTATCCTTTTTTCAACCAATAATAGATCTGTTCCTTATCTAGTTTGTACTGCGTTTTCCCATTATTTCCCTTTTCAACCAAGAGACCGGTTGGGTATCCGGTCTCTACTACTTTCACCATATTATTTCCTCTTTGAATCAAGTCCTAGATTCATGCTACAACTTTCCCCCCTTTCTTCGTTGTTTGAACAAAGCCCTAGATTCGAATGCATGAAGTAGCTTTACCTCTAATAATATTAAAAATTTAGGTGGCTTTGGAAGAGCTGATGGGAGTAGAAAAAGATGCACATGCAGACACGTGGGGAGCTGGGGCAGTAGAGCAAGGCCACTTTCGAAGAACTTATACCTGAGGGTCGCCGGGATGTCGGTGGCGGCAGGTCGGATCTGCGGACAATACGACAGGGAGGAAGAAGGGTCGGAGGACCTCCCGAGCCGACGCTTTATCGAAGAGAACGGCACGGGCAGAGGATCGGGCCCCTCCGGCAGCTGTGGGTTTCCTCCCTCGGCGGTGATGACCGCGTGAATGATGCACCTTTTAGTCCTCTACACACACCGGCCGAAGGGATCCGGCCGGATCTATGACCAGCGGTGAGCAGAGAGAAAATGTCGCTACCGCTGTCTTGTTTATATCTGGAGAGGATGAGAGAATGAAGAGAACAACCCTAGTAAAGCGAGCGCTCAGGACCCTGCGTCCATATATAGTGGAGTGATTATCTTTTTTATCTCCACAACAAGCGTTTCAATTTGTGTACGTGGCATTAAAGAAAAGAAACTCTCTATTTAAGGTGACTACTCTAGGACTTCTACTTACTACTACTACAGTACTACCTCCGTCCTGGTTTATAGGTCCCTTTTATAGTTTGTGCCAAATTTTGACTAAAGATTTAACCAACAAAATGTTAATGCATGTCAAGAAAAATTATCTCATTGGATTCGTATTTGAACATAGTTTTGAAAAATATAATTTTTGGTGACGTGCGTGAACATTTTCTTAGTTTAATCTATGGTCAAAATTTGGCACGAAAAACAATGGGGACCAATAAACCCTGACAGAGGTAGTATTGTTCACTTGTGCTCCCCGCCCCTCCATTCATTGAACACCCCCACGGGTGAATAAACATACAGTAAGTATTGTATTTATATAGAATGAACAAGCTCGAACTATTTTCGCGTAGTTAAAAGTTGAGGGCGGGACTTTTCCTGGGCAGTACGCGCGGCAATTTTCGGGTAGGCGGTTTGACAGAGAGGCGAGGAGGGTGAGCAAGTGGGGTTGTACAATTTGATGGCGCGATAGTGCTGGAAAGACTTGTGATATGACCACTCACTATAGTCATGAATTACTGGCGCTTCAACCAGGGTGAAGGCCCCCTTCCGTTCCGCGCTCTAATCTGGTGCATGACACGTCGACCCGGATGCTGGCTCTCCCACATGTCGGAGTAGTAAGAAGGAGCAAAGAATGATGTGGTATATACTAGTACTATACTACTCCCTCCGTTCCTAAATATATGTCTTTGGAGAGATTTCACTATGGACCACATACGGAGAAAAATGAGTGAATCTACACATAAAATGCATCTATATACATCCGTATGTGGTCCACAGTGAAATATCTACGAAGACTTATATTTAGGAACGGAGGGAGTACTACTCAGGTCGGATGAGTGCGAACCACGGCAGCCCAGTGAACCAGCCGTGCGAACCACGGTAGCCTAGTGAACCAGCAGTAGAAAACAATAATGTGGTGATATGGCCATAAAAAACAATGTGCTACGGTCCACACTGTAGCATGTACAGTAACACTCCTCTTTGTTTGGATCCCTGAGTTAGAGCTAGTTTGGGTTGAAATAGCCTCAAATTATCGAAACAAGAGGCGTTAGTTTGAGCTAGTTTGCTCTAACCCAGCTAAAAAAATAGCTCGGTGGAGAGGTTCTAATTGGGTTAGTTATCCTGGGCCCACTAAAAGAGAACTAAAAAAATCTCACCTGCCCGCACCGGATCGCTCCCCTAAAAAAATCTCACCTGCCCGCACCAGATCGCTCCCTCCCTCTCGCACGACTCCTCTCTGTTCCCCATAGGGCCGCCCGCCCAAGCACCACTCGCCCTCTCTCTCCTCTGGCCGCCCTCTCCTTCCGGCCTCTGCCGCCCTACTCCGGCCGCCCTCTCCCTCCGACCTTCGAAGGTTGTCCTGCTCCCCCTTCACTAGTCATTTTTCTCCCTCTGTCATGCGCGGCGGCGGCGCATCTACCAGGGAGGTCGTGAGAGGGATGAGTTTGTTCGTTCCTTTCTCTGTCTCACGGCCATATCATTGATCTTGCTTGCTCTAGCGCTAATTCTGATTTGGAAAAGTAGATCCTGATCAAACTTGCTATAGATTTATGGTGCACGCATGGAATTGTTTGATGCTGCTTGAGGAGGTAATAAATCTTTCTAGAGGCCCAAAGATTCAGGTCACCTTTCTAGGTATTTCAATTTCAGGCTTGCATTACTTGTAGAGGCCCAAAGATTCAGTTCACCTTTCTTGGTATTTCAATTTCAGGCTTGCATTGTTTCTAGAGGCCCAAAGATTCAGTTCACCTTTCTAGGTATTTGAGTTTCAGGCTTGCATTATTTCTAGAGGCCCAAAGATTCAGTTCACCTTTCTAGGTATTTCATTTCCAGGCTTGCATTATTTCTAGAGGCCCAAAG
>NC_041383.1:618095482-618104666 GCF_002162155.2 Triticum dicoccoides
TATTTCAGTTTCAGGCTTGCATTATTTCTAGAGGCCCAAAGATTCAGTTCACCTTTCTAGGTATTTAAGTTTCAGGCTTGCATTATTTATAGAGGCCCAAAGATTCAGTTCACCTTTCTAGGTATTTCAGTTTCAGGCTTGCATTATTTCTAGAGGCCCAAAGATTCAGTTCACCTTTCTAGGTATTTTAGTTACAGGCTTGCATTATTTATAGAGGCCCAAAGATTAAGTTCCCAATCGGCGGCAAGCGGCCCTGCTACCCATGCCGGTGTCGACCTCAACTCACAAGGGCCGGCGTCGGAGGGGTTCCTGGGGCTTGGGCTCTACAGAGCCTTCCTCCAGAGCGACGATGGCGAGCTCCTCCCTCGGTGCGTGAGGGGCTCCGGGCTCCCTCCCTATCATGAACAACTTCCATGATGAGTTAGCTCATTCTTTGTTTCATGAAGTGTTTTTTATTTTGTGAAGCTTGATTGACGACTTGTATGTTTAAGTGGGATATCTCATTTGTATGGACAAAGTAAAAATTATCATGTTTTGCATGCTTGATTGTATAGATGGTTCGTTTATGTCAATTGTGAGCGGGAGGAGGCCACAGAAGAGTCGGCCACACCAAGAGGGTGCTTGGATCCAAGGGACTTATTTTAGTCTGACTAAAAATAGGGTCCAAAGTAGTCAAATGATTGAGATAGAGCATTTATTGTCAATCTAACCCTGCCATCCATACACCTCTTTGGTTTAGAGTTAGTTCAGGGTTAGAATCTAACTCTAACCTCTAACTGAGTTAGGGTTCTCGTCTCGGTTCATCGCCATCATACTTTCCCCATTCTTGTGTTTTCAGTATCCTGCGAATCAAAGATGCCCTTTTTTCGGGAAAAATCAAAGAGGCCCTTAGACTGGTTTAGGTCCGGTCATTTTTTATAAACGTGTTATGTCCAAAATTTAATGAACGTGCTCCGGTTTCCACGAAAATAATCCGGTTTCATGTAGTAATTCATTGATTTATTTATTCTTCTGCGGGGGGTTTGCATGTAATTCGTGAGGTCTGAAATGTAAAGTACCCCGGCATATGCTCCGAGTCATGCATGCACTACGACCCAGATGCTCTATGTCCCACATGTCCGCGAATGGGAGCACGTGGAAATAGCCTAGGAGTACATATAGGAGGATAAATGTGTGAAAAATATGTACTGTGAAGCGTAGCCGCGGTTCGAAAAGTAGACCTAAAGTGATGATAGCTATAGGTCGCACGCACCCAACTAGTGGTACTAGACATACGACTAATTTTTCCCTAAAAAAAAGAGGCACGAGTGCTCAGTACTCATATTCTATAAACACGAGTCCCATCTGACAACAGCGTCCGTGCTACAGCTAGCCCTCCTCCCTCGTTTCTCTCTTCTACTCTCTAAGAGCATGGTTAATAATATAGCCAGCTGCTGGCTATATGATGTTGCCATGTCACATATAGTCAAGTTTATAGCCAACAAGTACAATAGCTAGATATAAATATGCACATATAGCCAGAATTCGTCGACCTGCATTTATTTACTTGCTGGAATCTTTAGAAAGACTTATATTTAGGAACGGATGGAGTACTATACTAATAAAACATTAAGGCCACGAGGCGATGCAGTGCTGGTTACAGGAGGCAAGAAGAAGAGATGCATCCATCGACGACGTCCACCTCCTCGACTCAGGGCGTCGGCCCACCGAACGGTGCGTAAGTAGCAGCGGCTTTCATGGCCAGGTCGACGTGCTTCTGAACAATGGCGTCCAAACATTCCAGCCGCTGGAAGAAGGCCAACGTCTTTCTGTCCTCGCTTGCCTTGTAGTGGCCTTTGTAGACGATTTCCTCGTAGACGTGGATGTGCAGGTCGACAGTTTCTTGCATGGCGAGGCGCTACGCGGCGAATGTGGCCTCGAGGTGCACATTCTTCGCCGCGACCTCCGCAACCTGCAGGGCCACCAGGGCTTGAAAGAGTTTGTCACCATCTAGGCCAATGAGGGTGGCGGGCAATGAGGAACCTGGGCGCGCGGGCTGGAGCAGTACGGCAAGGTCGTCCGCGCACTTCTTGACGACGGTGAACTTCCGGATGGAGTTGACCATCATGTCGTCCATGCGAGAGGCGAAGCCGGCGTCAGCAAGGGCTACGATGCCTGCGGTCGCCAGCACCGTCTGGAAACACTGTGTGGTGCGGGGCCGCAGGCCGGCGCCTTGGATGATTTGGCATAGCCGACTGCCGCTCGCGTCCATCGCCTCCATAGGTTCTTGTGGCTTCTGGTCACTTGGTGTTGGATTGGAGTGAGTAGTGTTGCGCAGAGACTTGTGAGTAGATGGATTGGAGTGGTGGGGCGCCTTTATTATATGAGAGTCCAAACTCTCTTGTATTCACATTGTGCTGGCTCTAGTCTGCTTCTCCAATTAATTCCCTTTGCATGTAATTGAGGATGCATCATTGACTGTTCAACGTCTCGGGAACCGCTACCCTCTTCCTCCTTGGCATTCTAGCACCTATGGACCCGTCGACGACAAGGTGCCTATGGTGACTTCGTAAATTTCAAGATGATACTTAGTGCCGCGTGTGTGTGCGTTCATAGGGGTGAGTGTATGCGCGTGTATATGAGCGCTTGCGTCTGTACTGTGTCAAAAAAAAAACAATGCAAATGCGTGTCAAAAAGAGACTAGTCAGTATACTCAATATTGTGCACCTCGGAGAGGAAAACGATAGAACAAGTACGTATTTATTTACGGTGCAGATTCACTCATTTTGCTCCATATGTACTCCGTCTCGGTGTAGTCTAGTCACTTGTTGAAATCTCTAGAAGGGAAAATAATCCTTTCTGGTTTACAGGGCTATACTAGAAAGTAGTTGTACGTACTAATACAATAGTGGGCTCACATAGCAATTTTGTCTCATGCAAGAGCCTGGCTATATGCGTGCTCCAATGTTCGCAACTGCAACGTTCGGTTTGCGCTTGGATCTTTGCCTCTTCGAGAAGACGAACAATGATGTTACTACTACTGCTTCTACAGTGTCGAATCCACTGCTGCATGTCCGTCCACCGCGAGCGGGACGGATAGCTTGTTGTAGAAGTACTACTAAGCAAAAGCTTGTCCTCATTTGCGAGCAACAGCGCGCATGGGCGAGGGAAAAGGCGTGTAGTAAAATCAATCTTCTCCTTGTTCTACGAGTTGACGCGACACATCATAGCACTGGCCCCACATGCTTGCTTCTAAACTTGGCTGAAAGACCCGCAGTGTACAATATATTTGCTGCAACCTCTAACATTTACCCACCACAAATTAAAATATATGTGGCCGTATGCATCATTCTGATGCAGAGGCTGGGGGGTCCCCCCTTTTCGAAAAAAACAAATTAAAACAAATATTCCTGTCTTGACCAGATGAGCGTGCAAACTACAATCACCAGGGTGACAGGTAGGGCCAGAAGACTATTTTAATTTAAAAAAAAACTTCGAGACAGCCACATAGCATGGAGCCGACCCCAACAATTTTAAGCTTACAGGCACGGTACACGCTATCTAGACTACTCTACACATGAAACTACCACGCGAGCGTCCGGGCTGTGCTTGGCTCTTCGCCTCTTCGGGAAGTCGAACAATGATGGTGTACTACTCCACTGGAGGAATACTACAGTATGCTTCTGGCCATCTGACACCGATTGAACTACTGCATGTCCACCGCGTGCGGGAGGGAGAGCGTGTAGCGAAAGCTTCTCCTAGTCTTGCCAGCCACCACGCTCATGGGCGAGGGAGGGACGCTCCTGTCTTTGCGTGTATGACAGGTGGGCCCGACAGGTGTGTGGCCAACCTGTCATACAACCAAAGGCAGGTGCAGTTAAGTCCGTGAGGGAGAGGATAATCAAACTTCTCGTTGATGTACGAGTTGACGCGACACATCAAAGCACTGCACTCAATATATTTCAATAATTTAGGGTTACCGACGCATTAATTACAATGCATGCATGCATGCCATGACTCTCCTTTTGATACTTGCATGTGTTGATTTAAGGCACCTTGAAGTAGTACTCCCTCCGATTCCTTTTACTTTGCGTATAACTTTTTCTTGTTTTTCTCAGATTAGTCTACGCATCCGCATTGGTTTCCATCTGTGCCCCCGCTCAATTAGTTCTGCCCCCATTAATCGCGCCAGTTTCCAAAGCAGAAAATGGCTACAGGCAAATGCGTGCAGCGCCAGATGCGACTTGACCGCCTGGGGAAGCCAACTCAAGCGAAAAGGAAGGAGGACCAGCCAACCATTGCATGCGCATTTACTGTCGATATTTATGCAGCTTACTCATGTGCAGGGGAAAATTTGTCCAGAAAACTCAAACTACTGCCTTCCTTGGTATGCAGGAGGACAGTTATGCGCAGAGTATAAAATATGTGACGATAAAGCTTTGTAATGCCCCGACCCAAGCGAGAGATGGTTGTGCACGAGGAGGGCGAGATCATGCAGACGGAACAGGAACCGACGAGGGAGCTCACTAAGGTCTCGATGGACCTCACCGTGCTCCATTGCCCCTTGTGCCTCCGCCCCTTGACGCCTCCAGTGTATGAGGTTCGAATACACCTCGTCCATTCGGCCGATTGAGCAAGGTGCAGGTTTCTTGATTGATGTGCTGTTCGATTGATTTCTGCAGTGCAAGGGAGGGCACCTGGCCTGCATGGACTGCCGCGTCGAGCGCCCCGAGAACCAGCGGCAGTGCCAGAAGTGCGAGCGCGGTGGTGGCTTCGACGTGCGGAACATGGCGGTGGACGCCGTCGTTTCGTCGTTGAGGGTGGAGTGCCCGCACGAAGGCTGTGGGCTCTATGTCACTTACCACAAGCTCGCCGATCACCAGAGTGTGTGTCCGCTCGCGCCCTGCAAATGCCCCATGCTTGTCTACGGCTACGAAGGCCCGCCGCCGGCGCTCTACCACCACATCAGCAATGCGCATCCCATGCCCGTGCACAGGATCCAGTACGGCAAGGTGCTCCAGCTGCAAGTGCCACTGTCGGAGCCACGGCTCTTGCTGTTCGCGGAGGAGGACCGCCGCATGTTTTTCTTGGTCGGCGGTGTGCTCGACATCGGCGCGCCTATCGCCGTGTCGGTCGTCTGCATCAGAGCGGGGGCGTCCCCACTGCCACACTACTGGGCCAAGCTGTGGGCAAACGGCCCGCCGGGGGAGCCAAAGGCACGACCGACGCCATCGAGGTGGAAATGGAGGTGACAAGTAGCAAGGATCCCGGCGACATCGACGTGCAGGAGCTGACCTTCTTGACAGTTCCGCCCAAGCTGCTGGCCGGGGCTAAGCTTGTGTCCCTCCACATTCAGATTGACAAGCTCACGTCCTAAATGTTTCGACAGTGCCTTCTGTTTATCTTAGTAATATGCTAATATAGGGATTACCTTGGTCTACTTTATCTTAAGAAATGGTGGGTTTTGGTGGCGATGCAGCAATTACTTCGACATCAAATCAGTAATTTCCAACAGTCCAACGGATATTTTGTGTCTATTGGATATAAAGTTCCTTTGGGTAAGAAGTACTACTTGTCATCAAAATGGATAAAAGGAGATGTATGTAGACGTATTTTAGTTCTAGATACGTCCCTTTTTATCCATTTTGATGACAAGCACTCCCTCCGTTCCACAATACATGCCTTCCATTTGTCAAAATATAGATGTATATAGACATGTTTTTGTATTTAGGTACATCCATGATAGAGCCAATCGGATGGTTGAGAACACTACAATTCGTAGCTACAGATGCGTGTGTGACTCCCAGATGCAGAGGCCGGGGGTCATCATCCTCCTTTTCGAGAACAAACAGACGCGTGTGTGAGAGGAAGAGTGCATGCGTGCACCTCTTCTCTTCCTGTATAACGTACTACTAAACTCAGAGTACAAGTTTTTGTGGGTGGCACGATGGTGCGTGTGAGAAGTTCCGAGAGATAGGTTTAATATGTCTGAAAAAAGGACTAGCCTAGAGCTCGCCACGTGGGTATTTATAAATTTTGAGCTTGCGTCTCGTCACATTCCAAATTACAACACGCTATATTGCAGACCTGTTCACACCGATCACAACCTAAACGGTTTCCCACTTAGGAACGTATTAGTACCACGCTATATTGAATTCCAAACCTGTTCACACCAATCACAACCTAAACGGTTTCCCACTTAGGAGCGTATTAGTACTCGGTTATAAATACTAGTATGCCAAGATGACTCCACATTCCTCCTCAACTCCTCATCCACAAAAACAAACAAGTCATTCAGCATTCTTCCCTTGCGTCTGCCATGGCCAGCGTGAGTTCTGGGTCGAGAGATTGCCAGCAGGGAGAGGCGAGCATGGAAGCGGAAGCACGAGAGATGTCTCGCCTCGCTGCGAGAGCAGCCGACATGTCCCGCCACGCGGAAGTAGCAGCACAGAGGTCCTGCCGCACCGCTGAAGTAGCACAGAGGTCCCGCCGTGCCGTCGATGCAGCAGACTGGTCCGACCGCGCCACGAAAGCAGAAGAGATGTCCCGCCGCGCCACGAATGCAACAGAGATGTCCTGCTGCGCCGCGGCGGCCTGGGAAAATTCGCGGGCAGACGACGACTGTTACAGGCGCATGCATGCGATCGTCCATAGCCAGATGGATCAGATCTCTGGCTTGGCGAGGTTGCAGGATGACGTGAAAGCCTCGTTTGAATAGGCTACCGGCGTCATCCGGCAACTAAGGGAGCGCAATGAGAGGCTCCGGGCCGAGCGCGACCTGCTGCGGGAGAAGATCGTCCGAAGTGCAGACCAGCAGGAGGTGACTAGTGCCTTGTTGAAGAGGACCGACGTCATCGTCAAGAAACTTATGGACGAGAATGACATGCTCTGCAATGAGCGCCAAAGGCTAGTGGAGGAATCCGTGGATGTTCTCAAGCAACGTCTTGAGGACACGAAAGAGCTCATCGCCGCTCGCCGTGGAGACTAGTTCCCGCGGCCTGCAGCAACGCATCAAGAAAGTAGAGATCAGTGAGCCAGATCCTTGTCTTCCTTCTTCTTTTGCCCTTGTTTATTTCAGGCGTAGCCGCATGTGGTTTTTTTAATTATCTTTCAAATTATGTAAGACAATTAATCGTCCTTATCTTTCTGTGGAAGATCAATGTTGCAAGGCTGGAATGAAGAAAACTCTTGTTGTGGCGACCCTGGCGTTGTTGTTCTTCTAGTTGCTGCTGGGCTTCCTTCAGTTTCCTGGTTTATTTTATGTAATAATCGGTTTAGGATGTGGATTGTGTCGTCGGTTGTGAAATGTTGGGTTCTAGCGCGGATGTTTGGCCTTTGTTGGCCTCTTGGGATGTTGCGATTTCAATCTGGTACTCCCTCCGTCTCATAATGTAAGACGTTTTTTGACACTATACTAGTGTCAAAAAGCATCTTATATTATGGGACGGAGGGAGTAGCTTTTAGTCCTTCGTGTTAGGATGGAGTTGTGCTGAACTTCTTGTGAATTGTGGTGGTTTTCAGTAATGAAAATCGGAAGGGGCAAGCCCTTCTTTGATAAAAAAAATCATCCTTATATATTCATTAGTCTTGCTATAAGTCGCAGTAGATGCTATATAGGTCCGTTGGATCTTACATCAAGATCCGTGCTGTCAGATTTTCTTTTTTCTCTCTTAAATCTCAGTCGAGTGAGACATAGCCACGACATTAAACAGAGGCTCGGGCGCCATTAATGGAGACCTTGGGAGAGAGGTGGACGGCAGATGGAGGTCAAAGGGCTCTCCTCCCGATAAGCACGCGTAGGGGTCTGATCGCACGCCTCTCGTACTCAAATAGCTACCCTGCATGGCGCCTCCTAGCTAATAAAAAAAGGGGACGCGTGGCGGCACGTAAATGGTACTAGTAAGTAGAACGCCCACGGTTTCAATAATACTTGTGTTCTCGATTGTAACATGACAGCACTTGTTCCAAAATGACTTTGTTGATTGTTAATGTGCGCGCCTTCACGAATCGGACTGCAAATTTACCACAGCATGTTGGTGCCATGTCATGGCACCAAGCCAAGTTTCATTATTTTCATGCGTGTTTTGGATTTACAGGAATTAAAAAACTAAGTTTCTCAATGTTTCCAACCCAGCCACGACGCCCAGAATTTTGAATTTCATTCCCATTTCTTGCATGGAACCTAAAAATTTACCCGAGGACACACATGTGATTTTTCTACCAACTTTGGTGCACTGGAACATGTGCTTGTATTTCAAATTTGAATTATGCACACAAAGGTGACACGTTCCCTCCCAGAACCACGAGCCTTCTTGAGAGAAGCTCCGATTTGCAAGAAGCTTATACCAAAATTTGTTCCTATTCGGCCAATTTTTTTACCACGGCATGGTACTACCATGACGTGACACCATGCGAAGTTTCATGATTTTAAAACCAAGTTTCTCAATGTTCTTGACCGAGCCACGATGCCCAGATGTTTGAATCTTATTCTCATTTTTTGCATGGGAGTAGAAATTCACCCGAGGACACAAATGTGATTTTCAACGAACTTTGGTGCACGGGAGCACGTGCTTGTAGTTCAAATTTGAATTATGCACATTAAATGACCAAAAACTCAATTAATGTGTAAATAAGGCCAAATGAAGCCGGAATAATTCCAAAATTTAACAGGGCACTCATGTAGTTCTATGTTGCCTTTGTAAATAAACTTAAGGGGGACAACGTATATCGATTCGCACTCAAAGGTGACACATTCCCTCTCAGAACCACGAGCCTTCTTGAGAGAAGCTTCGGTTTGGAAGAAGCTTATACCAAAATTTGTTCCTATTCGGCCATTTTTTTACCACAACATGGTAGTACCATGACATGACATCCATGCCAAGTTTCATGATTTTCATACGTGTTTTGGATTTACAAGAATTTTAAAACCAAGTTTCTCAATGTTCTCGATCAAGCCATGATGCCCAGATGTTTTAATTTTATTCTCATTTCTTGCATGGGATCTAGAAATTCACCCGAGGACACAAATGTGATTTTTCAACCAACTTTGGTGCACGAGAGCATGTGCTTGTAGTTCAAATTTGACTTATGCACATTAAATGACCAGAAACTCAATTAATGTATAAAAAACGACAAACGAACCCGGAATAATTCCAAAATTTAACATGGCACTAATGTTGTTCTATGTTGCCTTTGTTAATAAAAT
>NC_041383.1:618104911-618119120 GCF_002162155.2 Triticum dicoccoides
CGTTCCCTCTTAGAACCACGAGCTTCCAAATCGGCCCAATTTTTTACCACAACATGTTAGTGCCATGACATGACACCATGCCAAGTTTCATTACATGAATTTAAAATCTAAGTTTCTTGATGTTCTCGGCAGAGTCATGATGCCCAAATGTTTGAATTTCATGCTCATTTCTTCCATGGGACCTAGAAATTCAACCAAGGACACACAAGTGATTTTTCAACCCACTTTGGTGCACCGGACCATGTGCATGCAATTCATATTTAGGTTATGCACATTAAAAGTCTAGAAACTCAATTAATGTATAAAAAGGCCAAATGAACCCGAAATAATTCCAAAATTTAACAGGTCACTCATATAGTTCTATGTTACCTCTGTAAATAAAATCCGGGGGGAGGCAGCATATATCGTTTCGCACACAAAGGTGACACGTTCCCTCTCGGAACCAAGAGGCTTGTTGAGAGAATCTCCGGTTTTGCAAGAGGCTTATACCAAAACTTGTCCCAATTCAGCCAAAAATTATATGTATGAAAACAGGGTTTAGATTATCCCAAACATCTTGCTACCTAGACCAATAATGTACTATGATTTGAATTCAACATAAAATGGATAAAGATATTTGAATTGGAGAGCGTATGGTACATGTAGTTCATAGTGAAATATGATTACTGTTATATGCATGTCTTTTTGTTATCAAGATAATATTTAAATTATTGTATAACTTGACAACAATCGTATTCAAACAAGGAAAATTGATTCAAATTTAGTCCATATGGTAGACGACAATATATATGTTCACATGGTGGAGTAAAATGTTCATATATGATGGAAGATCAAAATGTATGACTACATCAATTATAAACCGCAAGGTCACCTAATGATATATTCGAATTCAACATAACGTGGATTCAAAAATTGAAATTCGAGATCATGGCATCTGTAATCATATAAAAAGGGACATTACGCTTTCTTTGGTGGGAATTGATTTGTTTTTTGTTGTTGTTGAGGGAAGTGCGAATCGATTTGGTACTGTGCAAGGTAATCATGTTCTCCCGATTTTTTTACATTTTTCTTGTAGTTTTTTCAATGGCATCTATAGTAATATAGTAAAAGGGGACATGACTCTCTTGTGTCTTGTATGATTTTTTTTACATGTTAAGTTTGTTTTGCCGAACAAGGAATCCGCACCTTGTTATCCCGAATTTTTCAAGCTCGAGTATCTTTTGTCTCACCTGCTTTGAAACTCCCGCTTCTTCAACCCGCGCCGCACCTTGTTATCCCGAAATTTGGACGCGCGCGAGAACTCCCTCCTCATCCGAAA
This sequence comes from Triticum dicoccoides, assembly GCF_002162155.2. Classification (NCBI taxonomy): domain Eukaryota; kingdom Viridiplantae; phylum Streptophyta; class Magnoliopsida; order Poales; family Poaceae; genus Triticum; species Triticum dicoccoides. The sequence goes on from NC_041383.1 coordinate 618,106,230, forward strand.
TCGCTCCCGCAGCCCAGACACGCAAAATCCCCCTTCTACCCCTCAGCCGGAAATGAAGCTCCACGTCGCGGTGTCAAAATCGGTGGGGGTACGCTGGTAACTTACCCTACATTTCGGACAAGCACATCCCTAAGCTTGGCTCCCCCCTCCCCCTTCGCCCCCTCCCCCCATTCGTATATCGAGGCCGCCAAAACCCGCGAAACCCCACGCTCCTCCATCGGCCTCCCGACCGGCGCCCAGCCAGAGACTCTTCCACGACTATGTCGTCCACCGCAACAGCTCACCGTCCCTCATCCACCGCACCGGATGAGGATCCATTGTCGATCTCGTCGTCCCGCCGGATCAGTCGCCCCGTCCTCCACCTCCAAGGAGCTGCCCCGATGTTCGCCTCGTCTATCGCGCCACCTCAATCTCCACAGCGCCGTCTTGACCTGCCCCACCGAAATCGCAGCACCCTCACCAATTCCTCTGATGAAGCCGAGGCCAACTCGACACCACCAAGGAGGTTCTGCACTCACCACTGCATTTTATCTTTTATTCGATCTCACAGGGCTGCCGGTGCTCGATACCGAGCAGACATGGCGTCTCCATCGATGGCGCCGTCGCCGGCCACATCATCCACGGCATCTCTCCCCCATGTCGTTGCTTCCTCGGCGGCGACTTCCACAACGGCACTAGCTGCAGCTGCTCCGGCTCTCGCTCGTGCTGCGGCTCTATTCTTGCTGTCGATCGCGCTGCTGCATTGCTCCTGCTTTCGTTCGTGCTACTACTTTGCTCTTGCTCTCGCTTGCGCGGCTGCTGCTGCTGCATGAGCTCCGGCAGCTACATGAGTTGTTGCTTTAGCACTCGCTCGCGGTGCTACTGCACGACTTGCTCTATGCTAGTGCGTTCCCTGCTCGAGCGTCTGCTGATTTAGATCACTGCTTCTTTGCTACTAGTGCTCGAATGCCCTAAACATCTATTGCAATGCTCTGTTACTCGTTCAATCAGTTTCGATAGTAAAATTCAATTTTGACTGTGAAGTTCATTTTCTTCAGTTAAGTTCAGAGTGAACAGTACTTACAACATCTGTCGGAGCAGCCATGGCGCGACTGATGCTTTTTACATATAGCACTTTTTGGTAATGTATTTTACATCATCTATTGCAGATGATATTAGGGTCCCACTTCAGATTAAAGTTGTCTGTCTTGTCATGCTTCAGCCTCATCGCCGTACACCTTAGCGGAGCTTCTCCAACGACGGAACCGTCCATCACATCGGAGCAGTACCCTCGGTGCCGTTTCCAGAGGCCCCGGATCTTCTTCCCCGCCTCCGACAGTCACACCAGCATCATCACCATCCTCCACGTCCAACCCAATGATGTTGAGGTCCACAAGGCTATGCCAAAGAGGTTGTACACTCGTCGCATCACTTTGTTTCTCCATTCCTCTGTTCTTCCAATTCATGTGAGCCAAATACCCAGGTTGACTGAAATCCTATGTTTCCAAATGCTCTGTTTTGCACGTGCATTCCTGCATTTCCAGATTGTATTCCAGAGGAAGATAATTGTTCAGATGGAGATTCAGAAGGAGCCGACCATGCCTGTTTACCACCTGAGGTGTTTGCTCTAACCTGGCATGCTGATGTTGGTCATATCATGCATATGGCGCCTTGCATTGCTTACATTATACATCTTATATGTCATCAGCTTAGTTTAGATTTGCTTTGTGTGAATGCCACCTGTTTGGTTTCTATATCATACTCCCACCATTCCTAAATATTTGTCTTTTTAGAGATTTCAACAAGTGACTACATACGGAACAAAATGAGTGAATCTACACTCTAAAATATGTCTATATACATCCGTATGTGGTAGTCCATTTGAAATATGTAAAAAGACAAATATTTAGGAACGGAGGGAGTATATGGGAATTATGCAATGCCATCTTCTTTAGCCAGGCATCATATACGTGAATCATGCAATGCCATCCTGTTTAGCCAGTCATCGTATATGTGAATTGTATCGTGCCATATTTTTTTCAATAATGTGTTCCATTTGTCAGCAATGTTTATACATTCATCTACTCTTCCTGTGCATCAGCCATTTGAGTCGGTCATGGGAAAATCTGGAGTGAAAACAAGGTCTTCTGAGCAGTCAGTGCTACCTGTCGATGCAGATTTCTTGCTGGTTACAGATAGCTCCTCAGAGGAGGATTCAGAGAGAGATGACCAGTCGTATCCCCCCCCAGGTGCATGCTCTAACTTGGCTGGGTTATATTGCTCATATCATGCATATGGTGTCCTGCATTGCCATGCCATCTGCTTAGATTAGACATGCTTTGTGTGAATGCCTCCTATTTGCTTTCTATATCAGATATGTGAATTATGCAATGCCATGTTTTTCAACCAGTTATCATATATGTGAATTGTGCACCGCCATGGAGCTAGGCATCATATATGTGAATTATCTCATGCCATCTTTTTTTTCATTACTATTCCATTTGTCAACAATCTATGTATATTGAACTACTCTTCATGTGTATCAGCCATTTAAGCCAGTTATGGAAAAATCTGGAGTGAAAACAAGGTCTTCAGAGCAGGCAATGGTACCTGTTGAAGCATATATCTCGATGGTTATAGGGAGCTCCTCAGAGGAGGATTCAGAGACAGATGACCAGTCCTATATCCCACCTGAGGTGTATGCTCTAAGTTGCAATGTTTATATTTCTCATATGATGCATATGGTGTCTTGCATTGCTTAGTTTAGACATCATATGCACAATATTGAATTCTATCTGCTTAGTTTAGAGATCATACATGCGAGTGACAGCTGCTTAGTATATGAATCAATTATGTCAATTATATCATGCCATCCTGTATACTTAGACAACATGTATGTGAATTATTTCATCCCAACCTATTTTAGAAAGACATCATATAGTTTTGTCATGTCATCCTGTTTAGGTACTCATCATATGTTGAATTATGAGATTATATCATGTTAAGTTATCCATCATATATCTGAAACTGTGTCATGCTATCCTGTTTAGTTAGGCATCATATGTGTGAAATTGTGTCACGATGTCCTATTTGGTTAGACAACATATATGTGAATTACCACATCTGTCTATCATACAATGTCTGTACGTTCAATTTCGTTTCTTGTTTATCAGCCATTTGAATTGGAGGGGGTGATGGCAGTATCTAAGGGAGCAAAAACTCGTTCTTCACAAAAGACAGTGCTACCCGTCGATGCAGATAGAACCATGGTTGTAGTGGCCCACCAACTAGCCCCACCACACATAATCGAGACTCTTCCAGATTGCACACTTACACCGTTGGGCAGATAACCAGCTACAACCCATCTAACCGCAACCCCAGCGGATAGTAACCCACTTATAGTTGACAAAGCACCATGTCCACCACAGAGTACCCCCACACGAGCAGTTTGTAAAGCTACTGCAGTGCCCAAAGCACGAAGACAACCACAATTAACCCAAACTCCATGTTTAAAGCAGAAGAGCAATTGTTCTCAGGTCAGATTCCGTAGCTATGGTCCATACTCCTTTGCTGTTACATCACTGTATTTACTCATACCAACTACTTTCGAATTTGAAGGATCCAATTGAAACTCCAATGGTGCAACAAGTATGTTTTAAACCTATTTCTTTAACTGGATTGTTGTTCTAACTTCTTGCTCTATGTTGATTTCAGTTTAAGTTGTATAAACAGTTATGTTCTCATGTGATGCACATTACAAGTGCTGCCAATGCTGTGTAGTTTCTCACACTTATATTATGTCTATGCTGCTGTGTCTTAAAAATATATGAGTTGAACTGTGTCTCTATCTTGATTAGGGAACATAAACTAGAATGATATGGACAATACAGTGACCATAGTACATAGATATATGTTTGTTTCATGCTGTTATCCTGTCCACCTTACTACTGAACCGGTTTACCAAAATGAGTTTGGTATACTACAAGCTAAACCTGTGATGTGTCTGCTTGTTTCTCTTGTAGTATGCAAATAGAATATTGGAGAAGAGCACCCCACTATGCAATGGTAGAGAAAGTAATGCATATAAGGTCCAAGATAGTGAGACAACCCTGTTGGTCTCCAAGAAAGGTGATAAAAACGATCTTGTAGATAGTGAGAAAACCCCACAGTCCTGCGTTGATGTAGTGTTCGAGTTACTGGGTATCGCTGGCACAAGCTCTTCAAACTCACTGCCTGAATCACTTCGGCTTCTTCAGTCTCAGCTACAAGCTGAAGGCATCAGTCATCTGTGCTGCGGCAAGAAGCCGAAGGACTGAGGAAGTCCCTGCAGAATTCAGATGCATACTTTCTTGGGCAACAGCAAGCGCTGGTGGATTTAAGCGCCAAACAAGAGAAAGTTAATAAGCTTTCTAAGCATCTTGCCAGCATTATGGGTACCCAGGATATTGTTTCTTGAACTCTTCTGAAGTGGTTTCAGTTCTGGACTTGTTTTGCTGCGGTGTTTATATGCTGTTGTGTTCCCTATATTTGCACTGGTGGTGAACTTTGATGCCGAGTGGATGTAATATGTGTAATAGCCGTGATAGCCTAGCATAAGTTGCTTGCTTATTTATTTCCTTGTTGTCTTGTTTATTTGTTTGCTTGTAGTCAGTGCAGTTCTTTTTCCGCGGTATGCCAGTGGCTGCAATAACCTATTTTTTAAAACTAGGCCACAATAACCATGGGATAATATTTACTGTAGTGACACTGGGCCTCCTACGGGCCGTAGAAACAGTGGGCCTTTTACGGGCCATAGAAACAGTAGGCCTTCTACGGGTTGTAGAAACATTGGGCCTTCTACGGGCCGCGGAAACAATGGGCCTTCTACGGGCCCTATCATCAATGGGCCTTATACGAGCCGGATGATCGATTGGCCAAACATTGGCCAATAATAGGCCGCATTATGGCCGTGAACGGGCTAGAGTTGGAATCATCCATTCATGGGCCGACCATAACGGGCCATCGTTAATAGGCTGTATTTGATGACGCTATGAAAACGGCCCAATGTATTAACAGACCACAAACGGGCCGACTGTAACCACGGGCTGAATTTGGCCCACAAGCAGAAAATTACAGTAACGGGCCATAAGTAAACGAATGCTCGAAATGAGCCCAAGAATAAATGGGCTCTGAGAAGGCCGAAAGATAACATGGGCTGGAAATGGCCCAACTGAATAATGGGCCATTAATGGGTATAAAGTGATACACTGTTCATTACGAGCCAGTTTCACCACGGGCCGTTAATGGGTCTAAAGTGATACACTGTTCATTGCGGGCCAGTTTCACCACGGGCCGTTAATAGGCCAAGAGTTACATAGGGCCTCATATGGGCCGAAAGACGTCATGGGCCATACATGGGCCAGAAGTGAAAACGGGCTGGAATCATATTGGATGGCCCAGATGACGCTACTGGGCCTAATTCGGGTAGGGCGTAACGGGCCTTGAGTTAGCGGGTTGTAAATGGACTATATGCAAACAGGTCATTCACAGGCTTTCCATGGGCCGGCCCGTCACCTTTTGACCAAGTCAAACGGGCCGGCCTTTTCGAAGGAATGGGCCTCTATTGGGCCGGGCCACGTGTCGACGTATCATAGGCGCCTTCTGTCCAATGAGTGGATGACATCTATCCCAACAATGAGCTGACACGTGTTTCCTCCAGCCAATAACGATTTTACACGTGGAAAATCCCCATTGGTCGGGGCTGTTAATAGGTTATCGGATCCAAAACCCGACCCGATAGCTTAACGGCGTTCCGTTACGATAGATGCCATGTGTCGGTCACCCTTGACGAAAGCACTTCTGTGACGCGCGATTTATCGTCATGGAAGTGGACACTTCCGTTATGATAATTTTGGTAATGTCATGGAACACTTCTACGACAACACAGGTATGACTATCTTGATTCTGTCATAAATTTGTCATGGATGTACATGCATGACAAAAAACGCGACCTACTATGACAAACACGTATCATCACGGAAGTGTATTTTTTTTGTAGTGCACCTTTGTTAAAATTAATGTTCATTATGTTATCGGAGGAGGTCTGTATGTTTGTCTCTAATGCCTGTCGACTACATACCTAACATCATGATGTAATGTTAAGTCATTTCCTTTTGTATAGTGTCACTGAATTGTCAAGGCGGTGATTGCATTTTATTTTAGTAGAACTGCACAAAATTTGCTTAAAAGAAGAGGAAAGGTCAGGAATGGCTCAGTTTTTCAGAAAAAACTATGTATGCCTTCCTGACATCAGCCGCTATTGCTTTATTTATTCCTTCAAACATGTTGTTAGAAACAGTCTTGCTACCTTTTCCCATTAAGAAATTGGAATGGTTATATTTGTGAATCTATGCTCCAACTAGTGCCACTTTTATAGTAATCACACTTTCAATATCTATGCAAATAGGGATGCTCGATTTTAGTGGAGCTGCACAAAAAGTCCAACTGGTTCAACATTAGGAGCATATTTTTTTCCAAACCTTTATATCCAATTGGTGGCACTATGAGCTGTTCATTACGAAGGTAAATGGTTTGCTACTATCTTGCTACTCTTTTTGTACTGTCATTAGATAGTAATACTAGTGGTTTGCTAGCTGCTTGATATGTTACTAGCTGCTTGATATTTGTGCAGACAGAGATGTCTGACCGTTGCTATTTGGCAAACAAACAAAGTGTCTGCAATTTTGGTTGAACTGCACAAGAGAATAGTATAGCCACTGCATGCAGTGCCATTTGAAAATAGACACAAAGATTGGATAGTCACTTCATGGACTGCAGAAAAGTAGTATTGTACTATTTACTGGCCAATAGTTTGTGCTTCATTGCTTTGGTCTGATTATACAATGGACATCATTTTGCCTAAGTTAAAGTTTGTATTCCGAAAATAGTCTCGCGGTGTGATCAAGAGAAGACCATATCATATTGCAGTGGATGTTCCTCCATCGTGTGCGGTTCATTCTCATGGTTCCAGCTGTTGGTGAAACCACTTACGTTTGCAAGAGGAATTGTAGACTTCACAAACAAATTTGTCTTTCAGTCTGTACTGAATGTTGGCCAATAGACGCATCCACGTTAGTAGGAAGAACAAATGTTTTTTCTAGATCTTTGCTTTTGGAGCTACATATTTGTATATGATCTGTGAATCATTGAGATGCATTAACATGTTGATCTTATGTATGGGAATCGTACTAGTTAGTTTTAGTTGCGAGCAAGATCCGAAGTGGCTGATCTTTGCTTTTGGAGCTACATATTTGTATATGATCTGTGAATCATTGAGATGCATTAACAGTTACTTATTTCTGTTTGCTCAGTGTTTACAAGTTACTGATCAATCACTAGCTAGCCTACAAATGCGCTCCTGGCAGTTTTATTTGCGACGCAAGATGCGAAGTGGCAGGTTTTTGAATAAAAATGCCTACCTCTGAAGAAACTGACAAGCTACACTATCGATCCTACACGGATAAAAATGCCTACCTCTGAAGAAACTGACAAGCTACACTAGCGATCCTACACGGATAAATAGCGGATCACGCACGTACTACCTCCTTTCCGGTTTGCAGGGCTCAATTCAAGAAACGACCTACTCGATCCTACACGAATAACTAGCGGATCACGCATGTACTAGTACCTCCTTTCCGGTTTGCAGGGCTTAATTCAAACCTCTCACCAACCAAGGTACTCCCTCCGTTCGGGTCTATTAGTCCCGTGAGCAAAGCAGCAAGACCAAGGCATGGCAATAATTAACGACATGCAGAAGTTTAAGCCTAATTAATTCCAGTAATTTAAGTGGCTGCATGCGTGCCCTCGGCTGCGACTCGTTGCATGCTGCTTCGTGTACTGCCTGCAAGCGATTCTGAGTGCCTGCATGCAGCCGGCCGTAATTAAGGCAGCTAACTGATACGAAAAAAGATACGCTTTAATTGTTGTGGGCTTTTTAAATCCGTGGAATCATTATTGACAAGGAGGGAGATGATTCGAGTGCACTTGTTTGACCGCCATGCCGGCGTGCGACCCAGATGGGACGGGACGGCACAGTCATAATTTCAGTTTCCCTAGTTTTCCACGGCAAGCTGACGCGCTAAGCCATTATGCATTGAATTCCGATGACCGTAGCGCTACCTTCCCCCTATAAGTACTGTTTCCCGGCCTTCTCCGATGCCACCGTGACCCAACTCACCATATCCTCATAAGCCCCCACCGGCCCGACGTTGCTCGCCACGCCCGCCATGCCCCCGCCCGTCCGCGGTAGGCGACGCCGGAGGCGGTCACCGCCAGAACTAGTGTTCGGTTTTTCACCGAAAGGCAGACAGAGGGAGGAGGCATTCTACCTGTCTTTAGATGGCAATGCGCAGATCGAGGAGTTGTTGGAGCGCGACCGCATGGCGGAGGAGCACGAGTTGTTGGAGTGCGACCGCCTGGCGGAGGAGCAGCGTATCACCGATTTGCGCCGCCAGCGGGACATGGAGCAGCAGCACACCGACACTCTGAGTCGCGAGTAGAGTGCCCGCAACTGGGCCGACTACGTGGAGGCCGGTGCCCGGCAAATTGCCCTGGAGGCTGTCGGGCATGCACGCGTTCGCAATGCCGATTTTTACTACTAGCTCGTCAAGTGGGTTTCCCGCTTGGAAGCCGAAGCTTCGGTGCACCACGCAGGCATGGAAAGGGCCAACGCGCACGAGCAACGCGCCCTATCGCACCTCTGGCAAGTCCGAGGCGAGGCGCAGGATGCTGGTGCCAGCGTTTAGCGTGTACCATAGATGGTGGTCGGCATCGTCTAGTTAGCTAAGAGTAAGTTAGTACTTGTCTAGTGGGAGTAGATAGTTAACTTGGCTATGATGGTTATCAACGTGGAAGTTCAGTACTCTATATGTGGATCAGACCTGTTACTTTGCTCTGAATGTTGAACTTTCCGTTTGAACATATGGAATGGGTTGCTATTTTTTAAAATGGGTTGTATTTGTCCTCCACGGGTTTAGAGGCTGACTTGTGGGCCTAGCAAGTTGACGCGTACACAATCAGGAGATGATTGTACGTGGAGAGGATGACAGCAGGGACCCGCCAAGGTCATGGCAGTACGCAAGCAAGTGCCTCCTTATTTCAAGCTAATAAAAAAATGGCTCCTCCTAGTGGATTTCTGACATCTGGGTCCCATGTCATTGTCAACGTAGTCAATAAACGAGAGAATTGCACAACGAGCGGCTGACACCAGGGACCCAGCAGCTCGCCCATTTATTTTTGTTTTGAGTTAATTTGATAAATGCCTCCGAGAAATGCCACTGCAATTTCCAAACTTTGAAAAATGCCATTTCATGCCATTTCTAGTGGCATTTTTCGAAGTCAGGAGTGGTGTTTTTCAAAGTTTGCAAGCTGCAGTGGCGTTTTTCAAAGTTTGCAAAAATTGCAGTGGCATTTTTCAAAGTTTGGAAATTACAGTGGCATTGTTATGAATCGCCATAATTGGAGTGGCATTTATCTAATTTGTTTTTGAAACGGAAGCAGGGTGTCAACTGGGCTGTGCGGGACACTCTAGCCTGTCTAGACAGCCTTTTCTTTTATGTTTACCACAGACCAGCCCAGTAGTTTTTTTTTCTTTCTGAAAATGGCTAGCCCAGTTTTTTTGTGATTTGTCAAGTAAGTCGCTTTATCAGACCTGTTGGGCTGTAAATCTTTCAAGACGAGGAGAGCTTCATTCGGCTGGCCGAGAAAATGGCCTATCAGTAATGAGAAATGGGCTGTACATTTTTAAAACACATCAAACCGGCAATTAGTTTCAAATATCTTTTTTTTTCATTTCGAAATTTTAAATTGCATTGATTTTTATGCGAGGACAATTTATTGGATTTTATATTGATATACATTTATTTTTTAAATCAGTCTGAATGTGACTCAAAATTTCGGGATTAAAAACAGTTCAGACCGTACCGACATATGTAAAATTTCGTATAATTTTTTAACCGTGGCCACAATATGGGCTGTAATGTTAAAAAAAAGAATATGGGCTCCAAAAAAACCCGTAAGAATTAGCAAATGGGTTGTAAACTATTTGAAATAATGGCAGCTGGGTTGTATGCTGTTTTCCACGGATTTGAGGCTTTCCACATATGGCCTATATACTGTTGGATGTCCAATCAATGGCCGTCATGCTTCTTCAATCTCTGCTCTTCATGCTGCAGCCGCTCAAACAAGCACCGACGGGACTGCCTGCTCCCTCCTCCACACGGCCGGCTGTGCTGCCGCGCAGGCCTCACTGCCCCACCATACTCCCATCGCGGGCCTAGCCATCCCTCTACTCACCCACAGCCCCACACCTGCAGTTATTCTCCGGCGACGCCAGACGAACCAGTAAACCCTCGTACAGTCATACTCCCCTCCGCGTGGGAAACAACTTCCGAGTCTTCCCTGCCTCCGTGTCATTGCCTTCCTAGGCCTCGCCGTCGTCCACCGCCCTGGTGCTCTCGGCGTGGCGTGGTCAACCTGGTCAACGACCGACATGCATCTGAAGTGGACTGTACGTGGAGAGGCTGACAGCTGGGTCCACGGCCGCACGCAAGGAAATGCCTCCTTATTACGCGCAAAATAATGATTCCTCCACCTGACATCTGGGACCCACCGAAAGGGCCTCTGTATTTCGCGGAAAAAACGTTACCGCCGCTGACAGCTCGGACCCACCAGCTATATCTTCGCACGCAAGGAAGTGCCTCCTTATTATGCCCAAAAAAAGAATACTCCCCATACGATATCCACTAAGTTGACAGGGCCTACTAAGTTGACGGAGATGAAGGGCTTTGTCAACTTAGTCAATATATGCACGATTCTAGCTCGACTGACCGTACGATGTCCATCCAACGGCCGTAGTGCTTCTTCAACCTCTGGTCTTCTTGCTCCAGCCGCCCAAAGCAGCGCCGGTCGTGCCGTCTGCTCCTGCCTCCCGTGGCCGGCTGTGCTGCCGCGGAGGCCTCACCGCCTCCATACTACTCCCACCACTGGCCAAGCCATCCCTCCACTCCACTCACCCACACCCCCTGTTATTCTGCGGCGACGGCAGCGCAGCCGAACCATTGAACCCTCGTACTCCTCTCCGCGTGGGCATCCACTGCTACGTCTTCCCCGGCTCCGCGTCGTCCCCTTCCTAGGCCTCGTCGTCGTCCACCACCGTGGTGCTCTCGGCGCGGCGTGGTCAATGTGGTCAACGACCGAATTCCATCGGAAGAATACTATACGTGAAGAGGCTGACAGCTGGGTCCATGGCAGTCATAAGGAAGTGCCTCCTTATTACGCGGAAAATAATTATTCCTCCACCTGACAGCAGGGACCCACCGGACGGGCCACCAGTATTTCACGAAAAAAAACATTTGCCCCTGACTACTAGGACCCACCCGACGGGCCACCGTATTTCGCAAAAAAATGTTCCCCCTGTTGTCAGCTCGAACCCACTGGAAGTGCCTCCTTATTACGCACACAAAAATGAATAGCCCCCCTGCTAGCTGGGACCCACCTTTGTGGGAGGCTAACTTGTGGGCCTACTAAGTTGACGGGGACGGAGGGCTTTGTCAACTTAGTCAATATAAATGATTCTAGCTCCAGTGACCGTACGATGTCCATCCAACGGTCGTAGTGCTTCTTCAACCTCTCGTCTTCTTGCTCCAGCCACCCAAAGCAGCATCGGTCGTGCCGCATGCTCCTGCTTCCCGTGGCCGGATGTGCTGCCGCGGAGGCCTCACCACCCCCTACTATTCCCACCGATGTCCAGGCCCTACGGCGACGACAGCCTCACACCGCAGCCGAACCAGTGAACCCTCGTACTCCTCTCCGCGCGGGCTTACACTGCCGCATCTTCCCCGGCTCCCCGTCGTCCCCTTCCTAGGCCTCGCCGTCGTCCACCGCCCTGGTGCTCTCGGCGCAGCGTGGTCAACGTGGTCAAGGAACGACTTCCATCGGACGTGGACTGTATGTGGTGAGGCTGACAGCTGGGTCTATGGCCGCAGCAAGGAAGTGCCTCCTTATTACGCGGAAAATAATTATTCCTCCACCTGACAGCGGGGACCCACTGGACGGGCCACCGTATTTCGCGAAAAAAACGTTTCCCCCTGACTGCTGGGACCCACCAGTTGCACCTTCGCATGCAAGGAAGTGCGTCCGGGCAAAAAACAATGATTCGCCCCCCTAACTGCTGGGACCCACCAGCTACATCTTCGCACCCAAGGAAGTGCATCCGAGCAAAAAAAAAAACAATTCGCCCCCTGACTGCTGGGACCCACCAGCTACATCTTCGCACGCAAGGAAGTGCGTCCAGGCAAAAAAACGATTCGCCCCCCTGACTGTTGGGACCCACCAGCTACATCTTTGCAGGCAAGGAAATGCCTGATAGTCGGGACCCACCTGGGTGAAGAGTACGTAGCGTTGTCATTCTGGTCGCGAATGTGGGTGCAAGAAAGAAAATACGGCCACGTATGTACATACGGGCAGGGTCTCGAACGCCTACTCGCGCATACGTGCATGGCTGGGTCGGAACGGAGAAACAGCGTCGTCGTCGTGTTCATGGGGAGCCAACCGGCTGGGTCGGAACGGAATGCGTGGTCGTGTTCATCGGGAGGGCTTGGACGGAATAGGCAATGGAAACGAGGCCTGGCGTACCGCACAACAGAGGAAACGGCCCTGTGTTCGACCGGCCATGTTCGAAACGGGATCTTGTTGATCGGGAGGGGCCTGGCGTACTGCAAAACGGAGGAAACGGACCTCCTACGGTTGAAACGGGGGTCCTGTTGATCGGGAGGGGTGTGGCGTACTGCAAAACGGAGGAAACGGACCTCCTACGGTCGAAACGGGGGTCCTGTTGATTGGGAGGGGTGTGGCGTACCGGAAAACGGACGAAAC
>NC_041383.1:618119889-618136341 GCF_002162155.2 Triticum dicoccoides
AATCGATCGACTTCAGTTAGCAGCAATAGCGAAGGAATCGCTCCATCTGGTTCAGTTAACAGCCATCGATCAATCACTCGGGTTCAGTAATGCGTACCCTGCAGTGCAATCGACCGGGTTCAGTTAGAGCCCAACGCCTCGCTCTAGTTCAGTTAGAGCCAACGCCTCGCACACACGCGCGTACGTGTACTAGAGAAACGCACATCGCTCGGCCCCCGACCTCCCACCGTAACCGGCAACTCCCCAAAATTTTCCTCCCCCTCGCTTCTACCATGGTTTTTTCCATCATGGACGACCCAAAGAATGTCATGCAGCTGCGTCTCCGGCCCGCCCAGGACGAAAAGCCCATTTTCTATCATGATTTTTTTGTCATAGAAGTAGGAGACCACCACATCTATGATGATACCAGGTTTTGTCACAATTATCATCATAGAAGTGTCATATGTATGACAGAAACAAATTTCGTTCGGCCCAAAATGTCACAGATGTGTCTTTTTTTTGTAGTGAGTTGTACTTTCCCGAGAGGCACGGCATGCAATGCGCCACTTATCACAACCTAAGAAGGTGGGAGTGATCTTGTCATGCCCAATATGCGATACTATCCTAAAGAGACTCGAAGGTCCCACCAAGGATAGAACCGCATATTGAAACGCTTTTGCAAGGTGGATATCATTACATCAACATTACATAATAGATGGGGATACATACAAGAGGCATACAATGCCACACGAATACAGTATCACAATACATAAGAGCATCATCCGACTACGGATGGAACACAAACAGAAACTCAATCGATATCCACCCTGCTAGCCCAGGCTACCGACCTGGAACCTATCCCCTGATCGAAGAAGAAGCAGAAGAAGAACTCCAAGACAAGCAAACATCGCTCTCGCGTCATGATCATCGCATAACCTATACCTGCAACTGTTGTTGTAGTAATCTGTGAGCCACGAGGACTCAGCAATCCCATTACCATGGGTATCAAGACTAGCAAAGCTTAATGGGAAAGGAAGGGGTAAAGTGGTGAGGCTGCAGCAGCGACTAAGCATATATGGTGGCTAACATACGCAAATAAGAGCGAGAAGAGAGCAAACGGAATGGTCGTGAAGCTAGCAATGATCAAGAAGTGATCCTGAACTCCTACTTACGCCAAACATAACCCAAAAAATGTGTTCACTTCCCGGACTCCGCCGAAAAGAGACCATCACGGCTACACACGCGGTTGATGCGTTTTAATTCGTATCTGGTGTCAAGTTATCTACAACCGGACATTAACAAATTTCCATCTGCCTATAACCGCAGGCACAGCTTTCGAAAGATTATACCCTGCAGGGGTGTCCCAACTTAGCCCATGATAAGCTTTCATGATCAACGAAGGATATACCTTCTCCCAGGAAGACCCGATCAGACTCGGAATCCCGGTTTACAAGACATTTCGACAATGGTAAAACAAGACCAGCAAAGCCGCCCGATGCGCCGACAATCCCGATAGGAGCTGCACATATCTCGTTCTCAGGGCAACACCGGATAAGTCAAGCTACGAGTAAAACCAGCCCTTGAGTTGCCCCGAGGTGGCCCTGCAGGCTGCTCGGTTCGGACCAACACTTAGACAAGCACTGGCCCGGGGGGGATTCATCCGTGAATTTGGACGGGGAGGGCGTATTTATAGTTTCTGGGAGCTAGGAGAGTCCAAATGAGGAGCGGTTTTCGCCCACACGATCGTGATCGAACGACCGAGAGCATGGAGGAGAGTTTGCTGGGTTTTGGGTCACTTTGGAGGGGTTGCTGGGCCGCAAGAGAAAAGGGGTTTTTGCGGCTACCCGGTTAACCGTTGAAGTATCAAACGAACTCCAAATGGAATGAAACTTGACAGGCGGTCTACGGGTGCTATACCAAGGCCGCTTGGCAAGACTCGGTCCATTCCGAGAACGTTTAACACCCACTTACAACGAGAGGCAAAAGGGGAACGCCGACGGACATAGGAGTGTCAGATTGCAAAACGGACAACGGGGAAAAAGCTCAGATGCATGAGACGAACACGTATGCAAAAAATGAAATGCACATGATGACATGGCAATATGCAACACGCAAGCAAATGACATGGCAACTATGGCAAATAACTGGGAGACACCTGGCGCGTCGAATCCGGGGCATTACAGATCTTTGGAAGGATTACTCCTTAATTAGTGATTTCACTAATACGCACACGCAATGACGAACTAGCTAGCTACGAGATGCTTAGATGGTCCATGAGAATCTTTTTTTAGCAAAAGAGAGGCATCCCTCTCCGATTACATTAAGAGAAACCAAGGTTCTTAGGGAATTTCCAATGCTGACCCATAAATTTACTTCGGCATTCGTTCGTGAACAAGGGGACCAGTCCGCTAAACTGATGTGGGAGCCGACCATCCAATGCTGCCTGCATACATTGAACCCTAATTTTTTTAAATGCATGTTCAAATAGCAGCAAAGGTAGTCTAAAATAGTTGAAATGTTCAAATGCAGCGGTAGTTCTAATTTAAAAAGTTCAAATACTACACATCAATATTGTTGTCCCCTTGACCACCCACAGATGCTCAATAAGATCTTCTTTCAGTTGCGAGTGAGTCCTCGATGCCGAATTTATTGATGCATTTGAACAAACTCTTCAAATGTTACCGGAGTTTGGTTGGAAAGTTCGATAGGATCACCCATGTTTTCAAATTCAAAACCTACGGTAGCATCGTCACCCTCATCCACCACGATCGTGTTGTGCATGATCACACAATAGTCATCACCTCCCACAAGTTCTCTGGATCCATTTTTAGCAGGTCCACGGATAACTACAAAACGTGCTTGCAGAACTCCAAAAGCCCTCTCAACACCCTTTCTAGCTGCTTCTTGTCTTTGGGCAAAGTGAGACTTTTTCTGACAAATTGGGTTAGAGATGGTGTTCACAAAGGTAACCCAAGGAGGATAGATACCGTCAACCAGATAGTAGATCATGTTGTACTCATGCCCATTGATAGTATAGTGGCAAGGAGGAGCTTTTTCTTCAGTCACCCTAGCAAAAAATAATGATCACTGCAGCGCGTTGATGTCATTGTGAGACCTCTCGATGTCTTCCACACTTGGTTCTCTCAGGTACTGAGGTCCAAACACCTCGACCATGGTAGTTGCAAACCTGACCATGGCATCTCCGCATGTTCTCTCAGACATCCATAGGAACTCATCTCAGGAATCAGCAACCGTGCCATATGCAAGCATCCGCAGTGTAGCCGTGCACTTCTGATAACCAGAGAACCCAATCCTTCCCACGACATCCTCTTCAAGATGGAGTAGTCATCAAAGGACTGGGCGCCATGGTACAGACTATTGTGGAATGAATTAATTCAAAAACTTTCCTATGATCACGCAAGATCTATCTAGGAGATGCATAGCAACAAGACGGGAGAGTGTGTCCACGTACCCTCGTAGACCGAAAGCGGAAGCGTTTAGTAACGCAGTTGATGTAGTCGAACATCTTCACGTTCCAACCGATCCAAGTACCGAACGCATGGTGCCTCCATGTTCAGCACACATTCAGCCCGATGACGTCCCTCGTGCTCTTGATCCCGTTGAGGACAAGGGAGAGTTCTGTCAGCACGACGGCGTGGCGATAATGATGATGAAGTTACCGGCGCAGGGCTTCGCCTAAGCACTACGACGATATGACCGAGGTGTTAAACTGTGGAGAGAGGCACCGCACACGGCTAAGAGATTGTCTATTGTGCTTTGGGGTGCCCCATGCCCCCGTATATAAAGGAGGATAGGGGGATGTCGGCCGGCCCTGTAGGGCGCACCAAGAGGAGGGAATCCTACTAGGACTCCAAGTCCTAGTAGGATTCCACTTGGTGGAAGGGGGTGATAATCCCCAAATGCATGGAATCATCGTAGCAATTCCCAAAGGTGGAAGTGATAAGTATGGAGTGTCGAACCCACAAGGAGCTAAAGGTAAGATCAATATTCTCTCAAGCCCTATCTGCCACTGATACGACTCTACGTGCACCGAACGTTTGCTTCCAACTAGAAACGAGAAATAAAACTATGTTGTGGGTATGAAGAGGATAACTTTGCATGATATCGGAGAGCTAAAATATAAAAGTAGGTGTTGTTGTCATAAAGTTAGAATATATTACTAAATAATATAAATAGAAAGTGTGGAATAATGATGAGTCGGTGTGTGGAATTGTCCTAGGCAATTGTTAACAAGACCGATAGTCGTCATTGCAATTTCATATGAGGGAGAGGCATAAGCTAACATACTTTCTCTACTTGGATCATATGCACTTATGATTGGAACTCTAGCAAGCATCCGCAACTACTAAAGATCATTAAGGTAAAACCCAACCATAGCATTAAAGCATCAAGTCCTCTTTATTCCCATACGCAACAACCCCCTTACTCGGGTTTGTGTCTCAGTCACTCACCAATCCACTATACGTGAATCATGAACGTATTGCAACACCCTACAGCGGGAATCCCTCATGCTTGCGCGACACGGAGGGCACCATAGGACAGCACCAAGATAAAACATACAACTCGTACCAATCTAGACCATCAATCAACCCAAGGACAAAAGATATCTACTCAAAACATCATAGGATGGCAACACATCATTGAATCATAATATGTGGCGTAAAGCACCATGTTCAAGTAGGGATTACAGCAGGGTGCGGGAGAGTGGACCGCGTAAAAGAGATGAGGATGGTGATGATGATGGTGATGTTGATGAAGACGATCACCGTCGCGATGATTCCCCTCCCGATGGCACTCCGGTGCCACCAAGAGAGAGGAGGAGAGGTTCTCCCCCTTGTGCTTCCTCCTCCATGGCTTTCCCCCTCTGGTCCTTGGCCTTCATGGCGATGATGGCCCCTCTGAGATCCTCCTCCATGGCCTCCGGTGATGATGGCCCCCTCCGGCAGGGTGCCGGAGAGGGCCTAGATTGATTTCTCATGGCTACAGAGGCTTGCGGCGACGGAACTTCCGATCTAGGTTATTTCCCGAAGGTTTCTGTATTTATAGTAATTTTTGGCGTAGGTTTCACGTCAGGGGGGTCTTCGGGCTGTCCACGAGATAGGGGGGCGCGCCCCCCACTCTCGTGGGTAGCCCAGGACTCTTCTGGCCCAACTCCGATGCTCCGTGGTCTTCTTTTGGTCCATAAAAAATCATCAAAAATTGGCACATCAATTGGACTCCGTTTGGTATTCCTTTTTTGTAAAACTCAAAAACAAGGAAAAAACAGAAACTGGCACTGGGCTCTAGGTTAATAGGTTAGTCCCAAAAATCATATAAAATGGCATATAAATGCATATAAAACATCATAGATGGATAATATAATAGTGTGAATACTTCATAAATTATAGATACGTTGGAGACGTATCAGGGGGGAGGAAGGAAGGGAGAGGGAGAGGGAGAGGGAAAGGGGGGCCGCGCCCCCTTCTCTAGTCCTATTCAGACTCCCCATGGGGGGGGGCACCCCCTTGCGGGTTGTCCTCTCTGCCCCCTATGGCCCATGTTGGCCCATTGCTTCTCCGTGGGGTTCTGGTAACCCCTCCGACACTCTGTTTTTACCCGGTACTTCTCGGAACTCTTCCGGTGTCCGAATAACATAGTCCAATATGTCAATCTTTATGTCTCGACCATTTCGAGACTCCTCGTCATGTCTGTGATCTCATCCGGGACTCCGAACAAAACTTCGGTCATCAAATCACATAACTCATAATACAAATCGTCATCAAACGTTAAGCGTGTGGACCCTACGGGTTCGAGAACTATGTAGACATGATCGAGACACATCTTCGATCAATAACCACTAGCGGAACCTGAATGCTCATATTGGTTCCTACATATTCTACGAAGATCTTTATCGGTCAAACCGCACAAGAAAATACGGTGTTCCCTCTGTCATCAGTATGTTACTTGCCCGAGATTCGATCGTCGGTATCATCATACCTAGTTCAATCTCGTTACCGACAAGTCTCTTTACTCGTTCCGTATGCTTTGTCCTGTAACTAACTCATTAGTCACATTGCTTGCGAGGCTTATAGTGATGAGCATTACCGAGAGGGCCCAGAGATACCTCTCTGATACACGGAGTGACAAATCCTAATCTTGATCTATGCCAACCCAACAAACACCTTCGGAGACACCTGTAGAGCATCTTTATAATCACCCAGTTATGTTTGTGACATTTGATAGCACACAAGGTGTTCCTCCGGTATCCGGGAGTTGCATAATCTCATAGTTCGAGGAACATGTATCAGTAGCAATGAAACTGTAAAGACTATAATGCTAAGCTAACGGATGGGTCTTGTCCATCACATCATTCTCCTAATGATGTGATCCCGTTCATCAAATGACAACACATGTCTATGGTCAGGAAACATAACCATCTTTGATTAACAAGCTAGTCAAGTAGAGGCGTACTAGGGACACTATGTATTCACACATGTACTAAGTTTCCGGTTAATACAATTCTAGCATGAATAATAAACATTTATCATGATATAAGGAAATATAATAACAACTTTATTATTGCCTCTAGGGCATATTTGCTTCAGGACGCGCCCCCTCCCCTAGTCCTATTCGGATTCCCATGGGGGGGTGCCACCCCCTTGTGGGCTGTCCTCTCTCTCCCCTATGGCCCATGTTGGCCCATTGCTTCCCCGGGGGGGTTCCAGTAACCCCTGTGATACTCCATTTTTACCCGGTACCTCTCGGAACTCTCCCGGTGTCCGAATAACATAGTACAATATATCAATCTTTATGTCTCGATCATTTTGAGATTCCTCGTCATGTCCGTGATCTCATCCGGGACTCCAAACAAAACTTCGGTCATCAAATCACATAACTCATAATACAGTCATCGAACGTTAAGCGTGCGGACCCTACGGGTTCAAGAATTATGTAGACATGGTCGAGACACATCTCCGATCAATAGCCAATAGCAGAATCTGGATGCTCATATTGGTTCCTACATATACTACGAAGATCTTTATCGATCAAACCACACAACAACATACGTTGTTCCCTTTGTCATGGGTATGTTACTTGCCCGAGATTCGTTTGTTGGTATCATCACACCTAGTTCAATCTCGTTATTGGCAAGTATCTTTACTCGTTCCATAATGCTTCATCCCATAACTAACTCATTAGTCACATTGCTTGCAAGGCTTATAGTGATGAGCATTACTGAGAGGGCCCAGAGATACCTATCCGAAACACGGAGTGACAAATCCTAATCTTGATCTATGCCAACCCAACAAAAACCTTCGAAGGCACCTGTAGATCACCTTTATAATCATCCAGTTACGTTGTGACGTTTGATAGCACACAAGGTGTCCCTCCGGTATTCGGGAGTTGCATAACCTCATAGTCTGAGGAACATGTATAAGTCATGAAGAAAGCAGTGGCAATGAAACTGTAACTTGTTGGAAATATGCCCTAGAGGCAATAATAAAATGGTTATTATTGTTCATGATAATTGTCTATTATTCATGCTATAATTGTATTGACCGGAAACCGCAATACATGTGTGAATACATAGACCACAACATGTCCCTAGTGAGCTTCTAGTTGACTAGCTCGTTGATCAACAGATGGTCATGGTTTCCTGACCATGGACATTGGATGTCATTGATAACGGGATCACATCATTAGGAGAATTATGTGATGGACAAGACCAATCCTAAGCCTAGCACAAGATCGTGTAGTTCGTATGCTAAAGCTTTTCTAAATGTCAAGTATCTTTTCCTTAGACCATGAGATTGTGCAACTCCCGGATACTGTAGGAATGCTTTGGGTGTACCAAATGTCACAACATAATTGGGTGGCTATAAAGGTGCACTACGGGTATCTCTGAAAGTGTCTGTTGGGTTGGCGCGAATCGAGACTGGGATTTGTCACTCCGTGTGACGAAGAGGTATCTCTGGGCCCACTCGGTAGGACATCATGATAATGTGCACAATGTGACCAAGGAGTTGATCATGGGATGATGTGTTACGGAACGAGTAAAGAGACTTGCCGGTAACGAGATTGAACAAGATATCGAGATACCGATGATCGAATCTCGGGCAAGTACTATACCGGTAGACAAAGAGAATTGAATACGGGATTGATTGAATCCTCGACATCGTGGTTCATCCGATGAGATCATCATGGAACATGTGGGAGCCAACATGGGTATCCAGATCCCGCTATTGGTTATTGACCGGAGAGTCGTCTCGGTCATGTCTGCGTGTCTCCCGAACCCGTTGGGTCTACACACTTAAGGTTCGGTGACGCTAGGGTTGTAGAGATATTAGTATGCGGTAACCCAAAAGTTGTTCGGAGTCCCAGATGAGATCCCGAACGTCACAAGGTGTTCCGGAATGGTCCGGAGGTAAAGATTTGTATATAGGAAGTCCAGTTTTGGCCATCGGGAAAGTTTCGGAGTCACCGGTATTGTACTGGGACCACCGGAAGGGTCCCGGGGGTCCACCGGGTAGGGCCACCCATCCCGGAGGGCCACATGGGCTGAAGTGGGAAGGGAACCAGCCCCTGGTGGGCTGGTGCACCCCCCTTGGGCCTCCCCCTGCGCCTAGGGTTGGAAACCCTAGGGGTGGGGGCGCCCCACTTGGCTTGGGGGGCAAGTTTCCCCCCTTGGCCGCCGCCCCCCTTGGAGATGGGATCTCCTAGGGCCGGCGCCCCCCTAGGGGCCCTATATATAGTGGGGAAGGGAGGGAAGTCACACCCTAGCCCCTAGCGCCTCCCTCTCCCTCTCGTGACACCTCTCCCTCTCGCTGAGCTTGGCGAAGCCCTGCCGAGATCGCCGCTGCTTCCACCACCACGCCGCCGTGCTGCTGGATCTCCATCAACCTCTCTTTCCCCTTGCTGGATCAATAAGGAGGAGACGTCTTCCCAACCATACGTGTGTTGAACGCGCAGGTGCCGTCCGTTCGGCGCTAGGATCATCGGTGATTAGGATCACGACGAGTACGACTCCATCAACCCCGTTCTCTTGAACGCTTCCTCTAGCGATCTACAAGGGTATGTAGTTGCACTCCCCTCTCTCTCGTTGCTAGTATCTCCATAAATAGATCTTGGTGACTCGTAGGAAAATTTTGAATTTCTGCTACGTTCCCCAACATAACTATCATAATGCTAAGCTATCAGATGGGTCTTGTCCATCACATCATTCTCCTAATGATGTGATCCCATTCATCAAATGACAACACATGTCTATGGTTAGGAAACATAACCATCTTTGGTTAACAAGCTAGTCAAGTAGAGGCATACTAGGGACACTATGTATTGTCTATGTATTCACACATGTACTAAGTTTCCGGTTAATACAATTCTAGCATGAATAATAAACATTTATCATGATATAAGGAAATATAAATAACAACTTTATTATTGCTTCTAGGGATTATTTCCTTCGCAGATGCCCAAAGACATTTTGCACATCTGAAATCGCCAGCGAAAATTGTCGATGAAGAAGGCATCGGGGGCAAAGTATTCATCCTTCAGCTTCAAATGGCCCGTGCCCAGTTGTGGTTGAAACTGAGAGCATGCTCCTCCGCATGTTCTGCATCTGCAATCACGGCCTGCATCATCGTCATCGGATTCATGTAGTCCTCCTTGTCGGACGAGTCAGGCTACTCAACATAGTGCTTGTAGATGTGCTATATATTCGACCCATTGCTTCAAAGAAGAATGGACAAAAAAATTAGCTCGGGCAATTCACCGAATAATTGTCGGGCATGGTGAGCATCGTAGGAGCGGATGGTTCCTGAGCAGTGGTATGAGGAGAGGTGTGAAATAACGACAAAGGAGAAGCGGTGTGGAGCTTGGGTGTACCACTGGAGGTGACGGCCTTGACGAGTTCCCGCAGGGGTGTGGCGTGGCAGCTGGGGGGGTGGAGCGGCGGTGAAGGCAAGAGAGAAAAATTAAAGGGGAGAAAATGGGAGGATGGAGTCGCGGGGTCTAGGAGGGGTTTTGGGTGGGCCGGGGGTGTTAGTGTCTTACGTGGCTGATGTTCAGACTCCTGACACCCCCCCCCCCACTTTTGTCTCATGTTTGCTGAAAAAAGTACGCGTGGACCGCTCAGCGGATCGATACAACTCCACGTTGGATGGATTTCGTGTTCTGGATCATGCAATTCGGACAGTTGCAGGCGGTTTGAGGGTCCGCTTTAGAGATTCCCTTACAACTAAATTACTAAGAGCATCTCTAGTAGACCCTTTATATTGAGGACCTTAAAAGTGTGTGTACAGTTTGCGGCATGCCTCGGATACGGTCCGAAATCAACCGCGGCAGAAAAGAAAATTTAAAATGAACCTATAAATTTTGAAATCAAAACTTCACGCGAGAAATTGAACTACTCCAGTAGAACTACTAGCGTTCATAGTTACTTTATCATCATACAAAAGTCATACATAGTTGATTTTTTACAAACTTGATCGGAGGAGCAACGGCCACCCTAACCCTCATGCCAAAATTTGGCTCACCGGAGCCATACGAGTGAGGCGGTGGAGGAGCTTAGTCGCCGTCATCGTCGTCGGAGACGAGGTCGATGTAGATGTCGTCCTGCAACTTGGCTTCGCGGCGCCATTCTGCCAAGTTGTCCACGAAGTCCTGCGCCTTCGCAAGCCCCTTCTCAAGGAGGACTTTGTCGAGGTCAGCTTCCCATTGGCGGCACTGCTCCGCACCCTCCTCCTCTCGCGCACTGCGTGCGAGGATGGCAGCCTCGAAGGCGTCCGCTTTTGCCGGGGGGACGAAATCCTTCGGCCTGATGACGCCACCGCCCCACCGCTCTGGCTCCATCTTCACCGCATGGAGCGGCGGGAGCTCCTTCGACTCTATTTTCACCGGCATGCACGCCGTACGGGAGCTCGACACACCGGTAGAGGAGCTTCCCACGCCGGAGGAGCCGCCTGTCGTGGTTCTAAGTCTGACGGTAGTGAAGGGGGGTACTAAGGGAGAGGCAAGATCCTAGCAATGGAGTAGTTGTACATGCAAGAGTTTTACGAGTTTAGGCCCTTCTCGGAAGAAGTAACAGCCCTAAGTCTTGGAGCCCAGAGGCGGTCGACTGGATTGTATGCGTATGAGTTACAGGGGTGCGAACCCTTTACACTGAGGAGGGGGTGGCTTATGTAGAGTTCACCAGACCCCTCCAGCCCTCAGTTATGCAGGGTTTAAAGTACATTAAGACAGGGGGTTACTGGTAACGCCCACATAAAGTGCTATGAAGACCATAAAGGCTACTTAATGACAGACCGTTGCGTGCAGAGTGACTTTAGATCTCCTGGCCGTCGAGTGGTTAGCTTCATGGTCGAGTGGTTATCTTCATGGTCGAGTGTCCTCGAGTCTGTCGAGTGGATCACCTCTAGGTCGACTGACAGGTAGTTTCTTCTAGAGATGTTCTTGGGTAGGGTAGCTTAGACAGGTCCATGACCCTACCCTAGGTACATAGCTTCATCATTAGCCCCCGAATGGATCGACGTTTGAGTGGGGAAGGAGTTGAGAATTCTTCCGACTCATTTTTCATGCTATGAGTATGTCTTGCCTTGGATCAATGAATTTTTAGGTGATGGCATCAACTTCTTTTTCAGTCGCCTTGATCCATTCTTTATATCTGTCGAGTGAAGTTTTCACCTGGAGAGCTCGGAGCAACGGAGTGGAGGAGATCTTCCGCCTGACGAGCTGTTCTGCAAGCCGCGGATTTTGTGGGATTCGAATTTTGGGAAGCGCGCGGGACGGGGTGTAGCCGCAGCAATCGGACGGGATAAGGCAGGGACGCCTCGATCTCTGCGCCACCTTTTTCGCCACGTATCATGCGCACGACTGCTGCGGGATTTGACAGGATCGTCCGGGCCTACATGTCTGCCACTCGGAAGCAGCCTTATATAAAGCGCCGGACGGGGGTTTTTCAACAGTGCGCCTTCATTTCTCCCTCTTCTCTAGATTTCTCCGCCGCGTTTGCTTCTGCCTCAGTGCCGCTGCTCCGTGCGTGCTTCGTCGGTGACGATGGTGAAGGAGAATACGGCGGCCTTGGAGCGGGCGAAGAAAGCGACAGCGAAGGCGAAGGGGAGGGGAACCAGTCGGAGTGGCTCTTCATCGAGGACCGGCCTACCGCCGGGCTGGATCCAGGGCGACTGGATCCGCTCGACAATTACTCAGGCGGATCTCGACGACCTGGCTGACGGAGGGCTGATCCCCCATGGATCGGTGTGGCTCCCGGGGAGGGAGTCAGAGCCGCAGCCTCAGGAGGGTGAGTGCGTTCTTCTGGCCACCCACGTCGACCGCGGGTTTTCTTTGTCGCCCCACCCTTTCTTTTGGGGGTTTATGAATTTCTTTGGGGCACAACTCCACCACTTCACACCCAACTCCATAGTGTACCTCGCCGCCTATGTGTCTTTGTGCGAATATTTCTTGGGTTGCTAGCCTCACTGGGGCCTCTTTAAGCACATCTTCACCTGTCACTCCCAGACGGTGAAGAAGGCAAATCCGAGTGACCAGAGGACACATGTGATTCAGATGTGTGGGGGTCTTGGGATCCAGTTGAGGGGGGAAAAGTTCTTTTCCGACCATGGTTTTGCCCGACTCTGTCCGTGGGTGGCAGTCGACTTGGTTCTACTGCAAGGACCAGCCGACGCCAGGGCAGTCGACCGGGCTCCCTCCCTTTTCCATGGAGTGAGTGAGGAAGCCCTCCTCTTTGAAGGTGATCCCGGAGGAGAAGGCGCGGGTGAGGGTGTTGGTCGAGCGTGTCGTGCAGCTCATCCGCGACGGGGTGACTGGTATGGACCTCCTGGAGGTCTTCCTCCGGCGGCGCATCCAGCCGCTCCAATTTTGAGATCATTCTATGTGGATGTATTCTGGAACTGAGGACACCACTCGGATCCACCCGGAGGAGATCGACGGCGCCACGCTGGAGCGGTGGATGGGAAGCATTACGGGGAACAAGGACAACCCCCGAGGAGCCAGGAGGGTCGTTCCACTTGACCAATCATATGAAGTTGACAAGTTCCAATTCTGCATTTCCGACTGAGATTCTGTTTTTTCCATTCTGTCTGTTCGAAATCAACCGACTGACTTTTTTCTTGTTTGTTGTCTTCTAGGTCACGACTGAGATGTACTCGATGCCCAATGGTGCGCAGGAACAAGCCGAGGAGGGAGAGGCGAGTGGAGGTGAAAGTGAAGGAGAGGAGTGGCAATCTGACGGCGAGGGGGAAGAGGTTGAAGACGGCTCCAGCGAGGAGGAGGAAGAAATGGAAGTCGATCCTCCTCGCACGGAAAGGCGATCCAAGCTCGCCCACGACCCCGCGAGGGAGCGCGGCAAAGAGGTTGCGCCTGTTGTGCCATCGACAAAGCGCCCTCGGACGGCCTCCCCGGCACCGACTGAAAAAGCACCGAAGCATCCGCGGGCGGAGTCATCAAAGCCGCCGAAGGACTTGCCCAAGATGAAAATGGCCATTCCTACCATCTCCGGGTAACAACAGGATTTGTGTTTCCTTGTTCTGCTCGAGCAAACTTTCGGTCGACTCATCGACTAACCGACTGGTTTCTAAAATCTGTAGTGCCGCTACTTCCGAGACCTCCGCCCTGGTACGTTCTCTTGTAGTTTTCGCTTTTGGTCGATTGGATCTTCGTTTCCAACTCTGGATTTATCTTGCAGCTCCTCGTCACATTATTGATCTCCCTGATGACGATGACGAGGTGCCCCTGAGGGCGAGGAAGAATAGACAGGCGGCGGCTGGTAAAGCCACTCGGACTGCGTCAGCACCTGAGGTACTGGTTCAAGAAGGTGGCGACATTGCTCGGCATTCTGTGACCTTTGTTGTACCGCTGACGAGTGCCCGGCCTTCGTCGTCGACTGTTGAACCGCCCTCCTTTTTTGCCACACACCACGTCCCAGAGGACCAGGCGAGCGCTGCTAAGGAGGCTATACGCCAAGCGGGGATTATGAAGGAGCAGGTGAAGGCGATCCGGGAAGCCAGCCAAGCGGCTTATGATGCGAGATCAGCCCTTCAGAGCAATGTCCAGGTTAGTTGGCAATCGCCTGTTCTGTTAGGATATGTTATCTGAAAATTTTCTTTCCAAAATATTTGTGTCCGTACACCCAGTGGGTGTGTCGATTGGGTTTGTAGACTGGTGGGGGCACGCTGAGTGCACCCACTGGCTGTAGTCCCCGAGACTATGGTGGACTGCTG
This sequence comes from Triticum dicoccoides, assembly GCF_002162155.2. Classification (NCBI taxonomy): domain Eukaryota; kingdom Viridiplantae; phylum Streptophyta; class Magnoliopsida; order Poales; family Poaceae; genus Triticum; species Triticum dicoccoides. Next base: position 618,134,106 of record NC_041383.1, read on the forward strand.
GCAGTCGACTGTAGTCTTTGTAGTTGAAATTTCTTCACTCGGTCTGGTCGGACCATGTCGAGTGGAACATTAGGACCTATGGGGGCACGCTGAGTGCACCCACTGGGTGTAGTCCCCGAGACTATGGTGGACTGCTGGCAGTCGACTGTAGTCTGAAGAACTCTCTCCCCTTTTTTATAGACTATGATGAAACCATAATCTCTTTGTTCCTTTCGGTCAACTGATTGGATCGAGTCGGTAGAACCAGTGGGGGCACGCTGAGTGCACCCACTGGGTGTAGTCCCCGAGACTACTGTTGAATATTTTGATTCGACTGTAGTCTTAGAAATGTTACTATTTTATCCTTAGTCACTCGGAAGTAACCTCTCTTTGATGTCCGTCGACTGACTCTTTTGCAGAAATCTTGCGAGCTTGTGGCCCATTATACTGAGTTGGAAAAGAAACATATCCAGCTCGACTTTGACTCGAAACTTGTTCAGGAGAACTTTCAGAAGGCGAAGGACGAGGCAACAGGTAAGATTGGTGAGAACTTGATGATTGTTTTTATCTTTCTGCCCATTATTGATTCTGACCTCCTTGTCATTTTGTAGAGAAAACGAAGGTGGCTCTGAACAAGAAGGACCAGGAACTTGCTGAGGCGCAGAAGGCGGCATCGGATAAAATGAAGCTTGCGGAAGAGAAGCTAGCTTCTGTTGGCAAACTCGAAGAAGAGAACGTTAACCTGAAAGCTGCTCTCGACGCGGCCAACAAGGAAGTCAGCCGTCTAAAGAACGACAAGATTTCTCTGAGTGACAAGGCAAGTGAACTGGTGGGGAAGAAGAATGATCTGGAAGCTTATCTGGGAGGGCTCGCCAAGAAGGTGTTATTCATGCTTGAAGGTAACCTTTTTCAATCGACCGACCTGTCACCGTTGATTCGTCGCGGAACTACTGGTTTATGTTTGACTTGCGTTTACAGAATTCTCAAAACTTTGAGGAAGAGACCAGTCGAGTGGAGACAGGCTTGGATCCCATCAACTCTCCAATGAAGGATGAAGCTGCCATGAATGTGCTTCGACTGGTATCTCGCGTCACTGGTGTGGTGGACTATCTGGCCCGACTGAAGGCGGCAACGTCGCGAATCGACACGACACTCTGGCCAGGGGAGACGCTTCAGAACGACCTCGAGTCTTTGATGACTCGACTGAATGAAGTCCCAGGCCGAGTGCAAGAGTGGAAGAAGTCTTCTACCAGGTGCGGTGCTGATGTAGCTCTATCTTTAGTCCGTGTTCACTGCAAAGACGCATGAGAGGAAAAGCTGGCGTCCCTCAAGGTGGCCAATACTAAGAAGCATGACTTCTGATCCTTCATGGAGACATTCATTGCTGCTGCCACTCGGATTGCTGATGGAATTGGCCTGGACGAGTTCGTCGCGCCTTCCAGTCCTCCACCGGAGGAGTAAAAAACTTCTATGCTTGATGCTTTAAATTTGCCTCTGAATGTCGAGTGGTTTTTGTAACCGATAAACTTTAACAGGCTTGATGCTTAAGTACTTCTGGATCTGTAGGATGCTATCTGAACTTGGCTTTGCGGTTGAATATGTTTGCATTTGTCTTTGAACGACATTGTTCTTTGCTCGGAATATATTTTTGTGCTTGGGACTTGCTCTTGCAGGCTGGAGCACAGATTTCCGTCGACTTGCGTCCTTGTGACCCAGGATGAAGCGCACATTGTATTTGTGCCGAAGCTCAAAGGAGAAGGTAGCAGTCGACCTGCACATTGCCGACCTTGCAGGGCGCATGTTGTGTTTGTGCCGAAGCCCGGAGGAGAAGGTAACCGTCGACCTGCACCTCGTCGTCCTTGTAGAGCGCACGTGGTATTTGTACCGGAGCCCGGAGGAGAAGATAATAGTCGACCTGCACCTTGTCATCCTTGCGGGTCGGAACGATTTTCATACTTAGGCGAGTGCTGGACTGCAGCTAAGCCTCTGAGTGTGAGGCAGACTCACCACTCGGTAGGATTTTAAACACTTAGGCGAGCACTGGGCTGCAGCTAAGCCTCCAAGTGAGAGGCAGATTCATCACTCGGTAGGATTTTAAACACTTAGGCGAGCACTGGGCTGCAGCTAAGCCCCCGAGTGAGAGACAGACTCATCACTCGGTAGGATTTTAAACACTTAGGCGAGCATTGGGCTGCAGCTAAGCCCCCGAGTGAGAGACAGACTCATCACTCGGTAGGATTTCAAATACTTAGGCGAG
>NC_041383.1:618136830-618229232 GCF_002162155.2 Triticum dicoccoides
ACTTAGGCGAGTACTGGACTGCAGCTAAGTCCCAGAGTGGGAGGTTAGCTCTCCAGTCGGTAGGATTTTTAAACACTTAGGTGAGTACTGGACTGCAGCTAAGCCCCCGAGTGGGAGGTTTGCTCTCCACTTGGTAGGATTTTTAAACACTTAGGCGAGTACTGGACTACAGCTAAGCCTCCGTGTGGGAGGTTTGCTTTCCACTCGGTAGGATTTCAAACACTTAGGCGAAACGGATTCGCAGCTAAGCCCCCGAGTGGGAGGTTTGCTCTCCACTCGGTAGGATTTCAAACACTTAGGCGAAACAGATTCGCAGCTAAGTCTCCGAGTGAGAGGCTTGCTCGTCACTCGGCAGGATTTTTTTTACAAACTTAGGCGAAACGGATTCGCAGCTAAGCCACCCACTGGGGGATTTCTTACATAAGCAAAAGCGGCAACAATTAATGGGAAAATTATAACACTTTTGTCTTTGATAGATAAACTACAGGAGTACTTTTATTACATCTCATCCGAGTGAATACTTAAGTGTAAAAGGGGCGGAGCAGATCCGCATTCCAAGCTCGTGGCTCGTCAATCTGGCGATCAACATTGTAAAGATGTTATGCTCCATTGCGGAGAACTTTGGTGACGATGAAGGGGCCTTCCCAAGTAGGGGCGAGTTTGTGTGGCTTCTATTGGTCCACTCGGAGGACTAAGTATCCTTCTTGAAAGGCTCGTCTCTTCACATTTCCGCGTAGAATCAGCGCAAGTCTTGTTGATAGATAGTCGATCGGATCATGGCCATCTCTCTTTCTTCTTCCAGAAGGTCGACTGCGTCCTGTCGGGCTTGCTCTTCTTCGACTTCAGAGTAGAGCTCGACTCGCGGTGCATTGTGAAGTAGGTCACTTGGCAGAACCGCTTCAGCTCCATAGACCAAAAAGAATGGAGTTCTCCCAGTCGACCAATTTGGGCTAGTCCTCAATCCCCAAAGAACTGATGGAAGTTCGTTGACCCATGCGCCTGCTGTGTGCTTGAGATCACGCATCAACCGGGGTTTCAGTCCTTTGAGAATTAGGCAGTTTGCTCTTTCTGCTTGTCCATTCGACTGGGGATGGGCGACTGAAGCATAGTCGACTCGTGTGCCTTGAGAAGTGCAGAAGGCTTTGAATTGATCGGAATCAAAGTTTGACCCATTATCGGTGATGATGCTATGCGGAACTCCATATCTGAATATCAATTCTCTGATGAAGCTGATGGCAGTGCCAGCATCAAGATTTTTAATAGGTTTGGCTTCGATCCACTTGGTGAACTTGTCGACTGCCACCAGTACATGGTGAAACCGCTCCTGCCATTTCTCAGTGGTCCAACCATATCTAACCCCCAAACGGCGAAAGGCCAGACGATTGGAATGGTCTTCAAGGCTGAGGCGGGCTTGTGTGACATATTGGAGTAGAACTGACATCCTTCACACTTGTCGACAATATCTTTTGCCATTTCATTTGCTCTAGGCCAGTAAAAACCCGCTCGGTATGCTTTAGCCACGATGGTCCGAGAGGACGCATGATGGCCACAGGTCCCCGAGTGGATGTCGTTGAGAATCATTCGACCCTCTTCTGGCGTTATGCATTTCTAGCTGACTCCAGTCGTGCTTTCTCTGTACAACTGCCCCTTCATGACAGTAAAGGCCTTGGATCCACGGACGATCTGCCGAGCCTCTTCTTCATTCTCTGGGAGCTATTTCCTTAGGATATACGCGATGTAAGGCACTGTCCATTCGGGAGTGATAGCCAGAACTTCCATGATTAGGTCGACCATGGCTGGGACCTCAACTTCAGTCGGATCCGTGGCACTTTTCGGCTGCGGGGCTTCTTCGGTGAAAGGATCCTCTTGAACTGACGGGGCGTGGACATGCTCCAAAAACACGCCACTTGGAATGGCTTCTCTCTTGGAACCTATCTTCGCCAAGTCATCAGCTGCTTGATTTTTCAGTCGGGGTATGTGATGAAGCTCTAACCCCTCGAATTTCTTCTCCAGCTTTCTTACCGTGTTGCAGTAGCCAGTCATAGCTGGGCTTCTGACGTCCCACTCCTTCATCACTTGGTTAACCACTAAATCTGAGTCGCCGTAGACCATGAGGCGACGGACGCCGAGTGAAATGGCCATACGCAACCCATACAAAAGTGCTTCGTATTCTACTTCGTTGTTGGAGGAATCAAAGTGAATCTGGAGTACATATCTGAGCTTATCTCCTCGGGGGGAGACCAGCACTACCCCAGCACCGGAACCATTCAGCATTTTAGAGCCATCAAAGAACATGGTCCAGTGCTCCGAGTGAACTTGAGTCGGCAATTGCTGTTCAGTCCACTCGGCGAGGAAATCTGCTATTGCTTGGGACTTGATAGCTTTCTTTGCCTCAAATCTGATATCCAAGGGAAGGAGTTCAATCGCCCATTTTGCCACTCGGCCAGTTGCATCTCTATTGTGCAGAATCTCTGATAATGGGGCGTCGCTGACGACTGTAATGGTATGGTCAGAGAAATAGTGAGCAACTTTCTTCGTGGTCATATAAATCCCATATACAAGCTTCTGATAATGAGGGTATCTTTTCTTTGATGGGGTCAGGACTTCAGAAATATAATATACTGGGAGCTGAACTTTGAAGGCTTTCCCTTCTTCTTCTCGCTCGACCGTAAGTATTGTACTGAGGACTTGTCCTGTGGCTGCAATGTAAAGCAACAAAGGCTCTTTGCTGATCGGGGCAGCAAGCACCGGCTGGGTGGAAAGCAGGGTTTTTAACTGTGCAAACGCTGCATCAGCTTCAGGAGTCCACTCGAACTTGTCTGACTTCTTCATCAGTCGGTAAAGAGGCAATGCCTTCTCACCGAGACGAGAGATGAATCGACTTAAAGCGGCCAAGCAACCAGTAAGCTTCTGAACATCGTGCACACGCACAGGTCGTTTCATTCGGAGTATAGTTCCTACTTTCTCTGGGGTTTGCGTCGATTCCTTGTTCGGAAACGAGAAAACCGAGTAACTTTCCGCCAGGAACTCTGAATGTGCACTTGGATGGATTAAGCTTGATATCATACCTCCTGAGGTTGGCAAATGTTTCAGCGAGGTCAGTCAGCAGGTCGGAACCTTTCCGTGACTTGACCACAATGTCATCCATGTATGCTTCCACATTCCGACTGATTTGAGTGAGCAAACACTTCTGAATCATCCTCATGAATGTGGCTCCGGCATTCTTGAGGCCGAATGGCATGGTGACATAACAGAAGCACCCGAATGGGGTGATGAAAGCTGTTTTGATCTCATCGAGTCCATACAGACGGATCTGATGGTACCCGGAATAGGCATCTAAGAAAGACAGTCGCTCACATCCCGCAGTCGAGTCGACTATTTGGTCGATGCGGGGAAGAGGAAAATGATCTTTCGGGCAGGCCCGATTGATATGTTTAAAGTCAATGCACATGCGAAGTGACTTGTCCTTCTTGGGGACCATGACAACATTGGCGAGCCACTTGGAGTGGTAAATCTCTCGGATAAACTCTGCTGCTAAGAGCCGAGCCACCTCTTCGCCAATAGCCTTCCTTTTCTGGACGGCAAACCATCGCAGATGTTCCTTGACAGGTTTTGCCTTTGAATCGACTCGCAAACGGTGCTCAGCCAGCCCCCTGGGTACACCCGGCATGTCATACGGTTTCCATGCAAAGATGTCCCAGTTCTCACGGAGGAACTGGATGAGCGCTTCTTCCTATTTGGGGTCGAGTGTTGTGGAGATATTGGTCGGAGCAGCGTTGGGGTCGGTCGGGTGGATGTGAACTGGTTTTGTCTCACCAGACGACTGAAACGCTGATCCCGTAGCGGGCTTCTTGGCTCGCAACAAATCACTCGGTTCTGCATTTCTCTGGTGTTCCTGCCACTCTTCTGCCACCATCTGAGCATCGGCGATCTTTGAGCCTTTCTGAAAGCACTCTTCCGCCTTTTTGCGATTACCAGTAACAGTGATCACGCCTTTAGGGCCAGGCATCTTCAATTTGAGGTATACGTAACATGGTCGAGCCATAAAACATGCATAAGTTGGCCTGCCCAAAATGGCGTGATAGGCACTTTGGAAGTCCACAACCTCAAATGTCAACTTTTCTTTGCGGAAGTTTTTGGAATCACCAAAAACCACATCGAGAGCAATCTGGCCGAGTGACGCGGCCTTCCTGCCAGGAATGACTCCATAGAAACTCATGTTGCTTGTGGTGAGTCTGGACATCGGAATGCCCATCCCTTTCAGTGTCTCTGCGTACAGTATATTCAAACTACTGCCGCCATCCATCAACACTTTAGTCAGTCGAGTACCTTCGACGGCTGGGTCGACCACCAGAGCTTGCATCCCAGGGGTGGCTATGTGCGTTGGGTGATCAGACTGGTCGAATGTGATGGTTGTCTGAGACCACTTCAGATAATTGGGTGTCGCCGGAGCAACCATATTCACCTCTCAGTTTATAACTTTTAGTCGACTTTTGCTCTCAACGTCAGCAAAAATCACCAGAGTGGAATTGACCTAAGGATATTCCTCTTCACTATCCCCCTTGTCCTCAGCTTTGTCTGACTCCTTTTCCTTATCCTTGGATTGTTTCCCTTGGAACTGCTGTATCAGGAGTCGACACTACCGAGTGGTATGCTTCGGGTAAATGAAATTACCCTCTTCATCTTTCTTCGTGTGGATGTGACACGGCAAATCCATCACGTCATTTCCTTCTTTATCCTTCACTTTCTTGGGGTTCCAATGCCCTTTGGGCTTTCCTTCGAACTTTCCTTGAGTCACGGCCAAGGCCTCTCCAGGAGCAGCTGGTTCGGCTTTCCGCTTTTGCTTCCGACTGGAGTTCCCTCCTCCGGTTTCCTGGGCGACTGACTTGTGCTTGCCACTCCGGAGCCGATCCTCTTCCTCACCATTGGCATATTTTGTGGCTATCTCCATCATTCGACTCAAAGACATGTCTCCGGTTCGACCGAACTTCAGGCTTAGCTCTCTGTACTTAACGCCTTCCTTGAAGGCGCAGACTGCCTGGTGATCAGATACATTCTCTACCGTGTGATGTAATGTGATCCATCTCTGGATGTAATCTCTCAAAGTCTCATTTGACTTCTGCACACAAGATTGCAGCTCTGTCAGTCCCGCTTGTCGCTTGCATGTTCCTTCAAACATTCTGACAAACACTCGGGAAAGATCTTCCCACGTGTAAATGCTGCTGGGTGTCAACTGATTCAGCCATGCTCTGGCTGATCCCTCCAAAATAAGAGGCAGATGTTTCATGGCCACCTCGTCATTTCCGTCGCCGATCTGGACAGCCACTCGGTAGTCTTCAAGCCAAGTATCAGGCTTAGACTCACCGTTGAACTTACTGACTCTAGTCGCCAACCTGAAGTTGGGAGGAATCACTGCGGCCCTGATGGCTCTGCTAAAACACTCTGGTCATGTCGGGGATATACCCCGCGGTATGACCCGACCGGATATATGACCCGGTCGGACTTGATGTTTCATTGGTAACCACCAGAGGATTGGCGACTCACGTGTCCGGCGGCTTACTGGTATGACGACTCACGAGCTTGAAGACTCATGGGTGACCCGGCGGGTGCTTCTGACAGATGACAAGGCCCAAGGCCCAGTATGCCGATTCATATAAAGGTGGGCCGGCTTAAGAGGAAAGGGATGACGAATATTTCCTTTACAAGGAAGCAAGACCCGGACTTGTATTCAACTTGTAAGAAAAGATAGACTAGTCCTAGTCCTACTAGGACTCCACATGTAACCCGCCCCTCTAACTTATATAAGGAGGGGCAGGGCTCCCCAAAGAGGGGCAAGCAACAAGAAACAGTATCTAGGGCTAGACAGAAGAAGGAGAGCCGGCTTACGGCGACTCCCTCATGAGCATAATGAGACCTAGCCTCAAACAGCATGTAGGGCTATTCCGGATGATGTTTCCCGGGGCCCGAAGATGTCTAAATCCTTGTCTTGCGTGTTGCGTCTCTCGTCCCGATCAACTCCTCTCAAGCTACCGCATAGATGTGTTGGCCTCGCGACTAAGTCCTGACACTAAGGACATCTGCCGTGTTAATTCCACGACAGTTGGCGCCCACCGTGGGGCCTGCGCACGGTGGTGTTGAGTTCTTGGAGGGATATTTTCTAGGGTTCGAGAGGTTCGCAATTGTCCGGCTTAAGAAGAGCCGGCGTGGAAAAATTCACATCAACAATGAGTTCATTGGTCAAGATTGACGAAGTGTTCTGCAGCGGTGGTGTTAGCATTGGGCGATTCATCAGTTCGCAGGTGAAGATCAAAAACAGGCCAACTACTCCCGTCAAGATCAATCAAGCAGTATTACTATTCATCGGGAAGCCACGCTGGCGTTCAGATCCTCACGCATGCAGCGAAAACGCAAAGGTCAAACTCAACACGACTCGGACGGTTTATTCAAATTGGCCACGACCTGGAGGAAGACCCAGGCGTAAACATGGATTCGGACGATTCTGCAACGCCAACCTCGCCTTGAGCCGCCGTACGTTGCATTAGGATAAGGTAAAACCATGAAGAAAATTTTGAGGCGGAGCGATTTGTTAATCAAGTTGTTCTGCACTAGTACTACCAATCCTTGAAGCAGTACACACACGAGGACCGGAGTAGGATTCAAGGTCTAGTCGGTTTTGCTTCCTGCTTCTAGTTCAGTTTTTCTGTTATTGATTGCCACCGAAGACTATGCTAGAGGAGGCTTGGCATCCACTCCCACGTGAGACTAAGGAGGAATAAAAAAAATCACGTGATGAAGGATCCAATCCGGATTGACAGATAGCAATTTTAGTAGTCAAAGGATCAAGCAAGGAATTAAATTGCCACACAGATCCTAAGCCGTTTTCAGACCAGCCAGGCCTCAGTTAAACCGCCGTGACCTGTTTCCATTGAGACCCGTCGTCGAGCCTGCCTTCACTGCCACTTGGGTTCATTGCACCCGCCTGGGTTGACTCGCCCGCCTTCGTCACCGCTGCAGCGTGGTTTGTTTTAAGCCGCTGTCAAACTCGCCCACTGAGCCGCTAAAGAGTCGACCCGCTGCCCCTCTGATGACTTGCCTGGCCTGACTGTTGGTTCGCCGCGCCTGGATCTTTTTGGATGCGTCCCGTGGAGGATAAACCCAAAGGCATACTGCAAAGTGTTGGTGCTACAAGCACATTGAACGGATCATTTACGGTCCAGAAAAACATCAGGTGATATCTATTTAAGATTATTTTATTAAAATATTGTTTCCATCAAAGAAAAACTACTTTGGTATGTATATTTTTATGTGCAGCAAAGGTGGTGCCATGTTGTGCCTATAAAGTGTACGTCAGCACCATCATGCACCGGCGTCTGCGCCTGCTTACTGATGGAACATGTGTGTGCAAGTCGCCGCCCGTGCAGCTTAATCTACATCAACCCGCCGGTGCCGCGTTGAGCCGCCCTTGCCGCCTTGAGCCGCCGGGGTTATATTAAGCCACCATTCCGCCTAAGCCGCCGGAACTATATTAGGTCGCTGGTCTGCCTGAGCCACCTCTGTAGCGATAAACGGATCATCCGTCATCGAAACAAATCAGGTCATATCCATTCAAGTTTTTTCTTATTAGCACATGTTGTTTTTGTCAAGAACAGTTTATCTTTGCCTTGGTCTGCAATATTGTTTATGGAAGGCAATTATTTATGACAAAAAATGATATTATACCGCGGAGCTGGAGGCACGCCAACATCTTTTCGCATAGGTGGTCGTCGTTACTCAACGAACTCCCACACAGGCTTACAACGCCGTGGTCGTCTCTCGCGACCACGCTGGCTTACAACAAGGAGGACAACTTGCCCGTCCGTACCGGCTTACAATGCCACGGCCGACTCATCTGTCTGTGCCGCCTTTGATGTTACAGTCGTTTTTGCGGCCTGGTCTACATCAACGCACCGGGCCACACTTGTCTGGATGAGCTGTTTATTGAGTATGAGCAAGTCACTACTTGGGAAGCCCGGTTTTCTTCCAACAAATTAGAGGCAAATTATCATATATTATCAACCGCCGTCTGCACTGGATGGTTCAATGGGCAGGCGCACAAGTCGCCGCTACTACAGTTTGGTTAACTTCAAACAGCCAATTGGAAGGAACCATTAGCCGAGTTGCTGACACGGCTCATACGAGATCATTTATAACCCGCCGCAGTCACCTCAACCTTCTGTGGATTCACATCGCGCTATCAACGCCAATGATGTATACCTTCTACTATGGTTAAATATGGAGAATCTCAAGCCAACTCCTTGAGTCATCTTGAGACTCGGGGGCTACAATGGTATGGCTCGGCAAAATTAACCGGTTTCAATGGATTCAAGAACTCCGGATCATTGGAGGGAAGGTAACCCGATTCCAGAGGCTACCGCTATATTGGTGAAAAATTTAAAGGCCGTCAGAAAATTTCTGGCTTAAAAAGAAGGACTCCGGTTTAAAATCCGGTTCAAGAGACATCTCTCTCCCACAAAGCACTGACACTCTTAATATCTGGTTTAAAACTGGTTCAAGGGAAATTTATTTACCGCAAGGTTTTGAAGCTCTCAAATCCGGTTCAAATCCGTCTCAAGGTAAATTTATCTCTCTCAAAGTTTTGAAGCTTTCAAATCCGGTTTAAAATTCCAGTTCAAAAAGAATTAATCTCTCGCAAGTTCGAGTTTTCAGAAAGATTAAAAAGAACTTGCTGCCATGATGCACGGTTCAAACATAGGTATCATGCCTTACGGCTTATCTTATTATGGTCACTTGGGAGCTTCCTGCTCATCGGGCATAGCTATTAGTACCCTCTTGATCGGCGTAATGCCAAAATTTATACAATCACTTGGGGGCTTCCTATTCAAACATAGGTCGTATTCGAACCAAAGAGAACATAGCTGTCGATACCCTTTTGATTAGCAAACTGCTGAACCTACTTGGGGGCTTCTTGATCGTATCCGAATCATAGCTCAACCCCTTTGGTAATCGACGTGGATCGTATCCAAATCAGTGTCGTTAAACAACTTTTAAGGTCACTTGGGGGCTTCCTGTTCAAACATAGGTCGTATTCGAACCAAAGAGAACATAGCTGTTGATACCCACTTGGTCGGCATCGCCAACGCCATTGGGGTCTATATGATCGTATTCGAATCTTAGCTTAACTCCTTTGGGACGGTTTACTGATCGTATTCGAATCAGAAGCCTCAAAAAATTTATCTGTTTTTATACAATGGAAAGTATTTGAGTTGTCACAAATATCATATGTGCCGGTGCTTACAGAGTTGAGTTATCAACTTCACTGTCCGGGTCACATAAGCTGGCGGTATCATTCAAAGAATCATAGGGATCTTGTGATCTACTTGTGTGTAGGATAAGACTACATTTGGGTGGTTACCCGCCCTAGTTTTTGACGTTAAGTCGCCAGGGCATGTGTTGTTTAAACTCTTTGCAGGATTTGCAGAAATATGACATATAAATGATTAAGTTCAAGCTCATTACCAAAGCTCATGCTTCAAAATGATGATCCATTCTGGATTTTTCTCAAAGGCTATAATCCGTAGGGTTATAAAAATTCCGGCTTACAATGGAGGCGTATTACATCGCCATGGGCCAAGAGCCGCCGACTCTTTAAACTTCGGATTTACTTGTCAACCGATGAGGTATTCAAACCATTAATATCCAAACTGGCTGGATTTTCATGATGACATTGATGATTGAGGTTTTCATACCGGATTATATTATTCAAATCTCGAATAGCCAACATGGCTGGATTTCTGTTGTGATTATCAATAACCAGTGCTATGATTGAGGTTTTCAAAGTCGCTTTAGCGCAACGGCTATTATTTTTATCAATGGATATGATTTATTCTACAATGGAAGGAATAGTCCCGAGTCGCTGCAGGCTTACGACCCGACACTTTGGGGCCATATTATTCAGATTGGGATTATATCAAATATGCAAGTCCCATGTCACTGCCAGCATGCACCATGGCACTTGGGGGCTAATGCAAAGTCATTTTTCGCTCAACTTATTTGAAAGACCCGACTCATCACATTTTAAATGAGCTGGCCCTTGGGGGCTATCAATTGCTCCTGTAAAAAATTCAAGGTACACAAGCCTTAGTCGATTACATTGAAAGATCCACTACTCAGGTGGTAGAGCGCAAGGCTCTTAACCTTATGGACGTGGGTTCAAACCCCATGGTGGAGATTACATCATATGATGTTATTATCAATTATATGCAAAGTCCCAGCTCAGTATTATCTTACTAAGCCGGCCCTTGGGGGCTACACATTGCTGTTCAAATTTACATGGTTATAACTACAGAGTCCCTGCTCATTATTGCATAATGACCCGACCCTTGGGGGCTACACCGGTTGAAGTTTTCATGAGCAGGATGAATGAACCGGATTTCTTCAAGGTTGCAACATTTATTGGAGCAAGTCTGAAACCATCACTTTGTTCTGCTCAAGACTTGGGGCTACAGGTAATATGGATATAAGGGAGAAAAATCTTCAAATTATCAGTTTTGAGCAAATCAGGAGGATCAATTACATAAACCGGCGTCAACAACAATTATGACTCGACATCATCAGTCTTTTATAACCCGGAGATTTTGGAAATTATAACTCGGCAAGATCTACATCTTTAAGCCGGTTGAAAATCAGATGAGTATTTCAAGGCCTATATATTTTAAGTCGGCGCTTCGGAAACCGACTCAAGTGGATTATTCTTCACAATATTTTTCTGTGAGAAACCAACATCAGCAAATTGAGTATGAAGCTGGCCTATTGACCCGGATTTTTTAGAAGAAGTGTCTGGATTTTTTGCATTGGCAAAATTTGAACATATCTACTAAAAGAGATTTGCTATGAGTTCCTGGGCATGTATCAAGAAGGAAATGACAAGGATTTAAAGATGATCAGGTGCCGGCTTAAAAATATCTAACCCGGAGCACAACCTGTCAAATTGTTCTTGAGTTATTTTGCAGGGTTAGTTTAACATGGATAAATCCAGATTAAACTGGGGGCTAATGTCGGGGATATACCCCGCGGTATGACCCGGCCGGATATATGACCAGGCCGGACTTGATGTTTCATTGGTAACCGCCACAGGATTGGCGACTCACGTGTCCGGCGGCTTACTGGTATGACGACTCACGAGCTTGAAGACTCATGGGTGACCCGGCGGGTGCTTCAGACGGATTACAAGGCCCAAGGCCCAGTATACCGGTTCATATAAAGGTGGGCCGGCTTAAGAGGAAAGGGATGACGAATATTTCCTTTACAAGGAAGCAAGACCCGGACTTGTATTCAACTTGTAAGAAAAGATAGACTAGTCCTAGTCCTACTAGGACTCCACATGTAACCCGCCCCTCTAACTTATATAAGGAGGGGCAGGGCTCTCCAAAGAGGGGCAAGCAACAAGAAACAATATCTAGGGCTAGACAGAAGAAGGAGAGCCGGCTTACGGCGACTCCCTCATGAGCATAATGAGACCTAGCCTCAAACATCATGTAGGGCTATTCCGGATGATGTTTCCCGGGGCCCGAAGCTATCTAAATCCTTGTCTTGCGTGTTACGTCTCTCGTCCCGATCAACCCCTCTCAAGCTACCACATAGATGCGTTGGCCTCGCGACTAAGTCCTGACACTAAGGACATCTACCGTGTTAATTCCACGACAGGTCCTGAGACATGCACTCGGCTGCTGGTGGGTACATCTCTGTCATGACCCTCTCTGTGAGCTCTGTTCCAGTCAACCAGACCTTGAACGATGATGGATCTCGCATCAAAGCCTGGTTCCCTGGGGTCGACTGGAATTCTTCACCCACCACTGTGTTGGCGTCTATCATCCTGCTGTCGAGGTGCGTAGGATCCACCCCTTGGGGGAGGGGTGGGCACTCGATGTTGATCATCACGATCGAATCGGTGATCATACTGCTCACGGTTCCTGTACTGATCGTGCCGGTCTCCACGCCCCTCACGCCTCGGGGGCGATCTGGGGCTATGAGCCGACTGGACCATATTCGCAGCCACGGATCTGCTATGAATCCTGTTCCGCGACTGTGATACAGCTGAATTTTGATCTCCTGCTGCCCGGAGCAAATCTCTGATCTGCATCAAGCCTCTGCCAGCCTCTGACTGGGAAGGCTGAATTGATTCTGCTATACGGGCCGCAGCTGCTAAATTCTGAATCGGAGTTCGATATACCTGAGTCGGAGGTGGAAAGAGCTGACATCCACTGGAGTCTGGGACCCGTTGCCACACGCGCTCGTCGAGTGCTCGCTGAAGGTTCTCCAGTTGAGTGCGCTCAGCCAGGTTGGCCAAGCGTGCATCCTCTAAGGCGCGAGCCTCAGGGGTTTCTCCAACGATAGGAGTGTGAAGTGCATCCATGTTCCGGCGGCGAAGTTCTTCCCTCTGCAGCGAATTGAGGGGCTCGGGGAGGTATTCCTCATGGGCGTGCGATGGATCGCCTCCGCCATCACCTCCCTCGGTGCCGGGAAAGTCGGGGGGACCGTGTGGTCCATTGACCATCAGGACCTCCGCCGTTGGATCACTGCTGTCGCACTCGGATGCAGTCTCTGCGAAGCCAGTCGACAGGTCGAACAGGCCGTAGAGAGATTCATCGGGCTCGATTGCCGCGACTTGGGCGGTGGTCGACTGGCGAGCCACCACTTGCCTTACCCGCCGCTGAAGCCTCGACCGACCAGAGCACTTGCGCCGGCGGGAAGCTGGGAGGGAGGATGACACAAAAACCGGTCGATACTGGGTCGACGGTTGCCGCAGGAGGACGCTGCGGACGCACGCGCGAAAGTGCGTCGCTCCGTGGACTGGGAGCGCGTCGACGTCGAGCGGAGCCTCCTGAAGCCAGGCAGAGTCATCGGCGACGAACGTGAGCGCGCCGAGACGGATCTCGCGGCCCTCAACCAAAACTCCGCCTGAAACCATGATGAAGGAGATCGGGAAAAATTGCAACTTCTCCAATAAGTCGCTAAGACACCTGCCCCAAGGTGGGCGCCAACTGTCGTGGTTCTAAGTCCGACAGTAGTGAAGGGTGGTACTAAGGGAGAGGCAAGATCCTAGCAATGGAGTAGTTGTACACGCAAGAGTTTTACGAGTTCAGGCCCTTCTCGGAAGAAGTAACATCACTACGTCTCGGAGCCTGGAGGCGGTCGACTGGATTGTATGCGTATGAGTTACAGGGGTGTGAACCCTTTACACTGAGGAGGGGGGTGGCTTATATAGAGTTCGCCAGACCCCTCCAGCCCTTAGTTATGCAGGGTTTAAAGTACATTAAGACAGGGGGTTACTGGTAACGCCCACATAAAGTGCTATGAAGACCATAAAGGCTACTTAATGACAGACCGTTGCATGCAGAGTGACTTTATATCTCCTGGCCGTCGAGTGGTTAGCTTCATGGTCGAGTGGTTATCTTCATGGTCGAGTGTCCTCGAGTCTGTCGAGTGGATCACCTGTAGGTCGACTGACAGGTAGTTTCTTCTAGAGATGTCCTTGGGTAGGGTAGCTTAGATAGGTCCATGACCCTACCCTAGGTACATAGCTTCATCACCGCCCGCGCCGGAGGACGGTGGTGCCTACATGCGGTCATACTCCTCCATCTCACAACGGAGGAGCAATGGCGGTGGCTATAGGCCTTGGTTGAGGTACCTCTGGGTGCTCTATTTCCTTGTGGCGTCGGCTTTGACGCACCACTTCCGCTCGGGGTCATCGCCAATGTCGTCGCCGCGGCCGCCGCCGCCTGAGGACCACATCCCCCGCCACATGGTGGAGTTGGGCGGCAGATTGGAGTTGCCGGCAGCGAGAAATCGAGAGGAAAGAGGTGGGATTGCGGTGGCGCAGGGATAGGATCCAGCCTCGTATATTGGCCATAAACCCTTAGTTATACTACACGAGGAGGGTGGTTTGCGGGCCACTATAAAACAAATTATACGGGTCGGGCGACTATACGGGCCAAACCCGTGTAATTGCCGGAATTTTATGGGCCGCACGGTTTTAAGGGTTAGGGTTTAGAATTTAACATGACGAATTTCATACAAACATGGAGGATTTCATTACATTTCAAACATTTAGAACAAAAATAGGCCCACTCCTAAACCTATCCTACGGCAGCGATGGCCGACGTCCAAGCCCGTGTCGTCCTCCATCAGCCGTCTCCATGAGCACCGGCGATAAGACCGATGAAGTGAAGGTGCGGTCTCCAGCGAGGAAGAGTAGAACACAGGAGACGGACCAACCCACATGGGAGGCAAGGCACCGCCACCTCACGTGGCCTACTCATCCTCGGAGGAGTCCGCGACCGGTCCATCATTGATGGACGTGATATCCATGATAGAAATGGTGGCACCGGCGCTGTCTTCGTCCCACCGAGTCGGCTGATGGTTCGTCGACGGCGCGAGGAGGTGCAGCTGGCGTTGTTCTCCTCCGCGGTTGCCTGCAGTTGCGCCTCTGTGACGACCACTTCCTGATGAGTGGCGGTTTAAGTGCGGAAGGCTTCATAGATGGCAAGCTGCTCCGCCACGAAGTTGGGGTTCCCCGCGGCCATGGCCGCAACGGCCTCCTCGCTCGCGCACTCATTGTAGATCTGGCCCTCCGCCAGCCGGTGTAGCTCCAGGAGGAACATGTTGTACCGTTGTTCCTCCTACGCCTGCTGGAACACCGATAGAGGCACCGATGCAGGTTGCACCTCCGCCATGGCGGTGTTGAAGTGCACCTGCGCCTGCTCCATGGTGATGTTGGCGTGCACAGGAGGCGCTGGAGCCAGGGCGGAGTCGTCGGAGCCCGTCTCCATAGTGGTATCGTCCTCGTCGTCAGAGACCTCGGGCAAGCTGGCCGGCAAGCCGGCCTCGATCCGCCTGGCATGGCGGCAAGGCCGGCCACCGCGTGCTTCATCTCCAGCGACAGACTGTCCCATAGTGCTTTCCCAATGGTGGTCATGGCGGATGTGAAGGAAAGGAGGAGGATGTGGAGCGGATGTGTTGTGCTGTGGAGATAGCCGGGAGTGGTTGCCCTTAAATAGTGGATTCCAGTGAGGCCATGCGTCAATGCGGCACACTAGAGTGGGTTTCTCAGCCGGCAAGCCTGCTTAATAGCAGCATACGGACGGACGGGGCACTGAACGGGCGTGGTAGATATCTGTCCCGTCTCGTCCAGTCACGCGTCTCCGGCATTGAACAGGCGCGGACACTGGAGACGCACCCTCGACCGGCGCACCGCTTCAATGGCGGAGGCAGTGAGAGGTCGTGTCCGCCTTGAGTCGTCTTCAATGTTGAGCCGTGCGCTCTACATTGGCATGAACGCGAACAGCTGGCGCCGAGCGGGGACGCACACGGGCGAGAGAGGAGGATTTTTTATGGGTCAGGGCAGTCAGAAGCGGGATTGGGATCGGTCTGTATTCCCGCAAATCTCCCCATATTTGTCTCTAGTTTGTGGGAGAAATCACATCCAGACCGCTGCACGAACCGATACATGTCGATGTTGGATGGCTTCTACAATCCAATCAACGCGGTTCAGACGATTGCGGAAGATTTACAGGTCCACTTTGAAGATACCCTAACGTCTCAAACTTTGAGGCGATTACACTGAGGAAGTGCACACGACTTTACTCTTTCAAGTCGATGCTACTTGCAAGAGTGTTAGTCGTAGGTGTTATTTTATACTCGTATCTTGCAATAATTCTGCCGTGGTTGTTTTTGTTTGTATTCTGCTTAATTAATTAAGAATAAATGTGTTTCTCACAATGATGCAAAGGCTTGGGATTTCAACCTCCTTTTCCGGGAAAAAAAAACTCACGTAGGCTACTTTAGTTTTGTTCCAGCCAATATAAAAATTGTACGTATGCACCGTGACTTGAGTAGATCTTGAGGTCGTGTTGGTGTAGTAGCCGGTTAGAAAAAATGCACTGTGACGATCCTTTCCACTGTAAAAACTAGATTAACCCCATCTACTACACTCAAGCACAGGTTATCCATTGGCATGACATCTTGCAAGATGTCAAGCACACGAGATTATGTAGTATCAGTATCTAGGGCAAACACTTCATGGTGAAAACGGTAAAGCGCCATATCAGTGAACACTAGACGTAAAGATTATCCAGACACTAGTTACATTTCCAACCTGCTTACCTTATGCCACTTCCTTTAACTAGAAAATCAAGCCACAGGACCGGCGATTTGACAGGCATAAAGTTTTTCCTTTTCTAGTTCGTGCGCCTACCAAACTTGACGTAATCAAAGGGGCGTCAAGCCTTTTGGTGTTGCCGGGGTGGCCTAATTTAGCCGAAACTTAAGTCAGGAGATCCAGCATCGAGGATATGACGTGGCACATGACTTGTCAATCGATCGTCGTTTCCATGGCTCCACGTAGGCGTAGGTCAAGTCCTGCGCTAATGACACATGTCAGGCCGGCTTGCCACCAGTGCTCGTCATGTACCTGTAGCTCAGCAGCTGTAGGCTAACGATATTAGCATGATACAGTATCATGATGATTGATTTAATTAGAGGATAACCTTACCTTACCTTACCTAGATAGCAAAAGCAGATTAGTGGGTCTTCTAATTCTCTGCGGGTGCACAGAAAAGCTTGTGCGCTGACCGAACATAATTAGTTAGCGTAATCCTCTGAGCCTAAAAGAGGCCTGCATTTTGGGAAAGATCGTATCGCACCAAGCCACAAGTTCCAGCTTTTCATTTTCTTGCATATATGGGCACACATTTTGCGCAGAATTGTGGTATATTTTGTTTTATTTGTTGCATTCAGCTCATGGCACACGATTGATCGTCCTTGTGTCGCTAATAAGCACGTACTATGTCTCTTTGAGTTGACCCGACTGGCTACTTTTGCGAGTTTTTATATATTAACCGGTCAGGATATATGGTGCTTAATTAGGTCAGGCGCCAGGTCATGGCAAAGACGTGATATTTTCCTTGGATGCTGATTGTTCTGTATGGTTGGTCAGAGCTCACAGCTGCCGCCTGCAGCCACAGCCACAGCCACATAATCATACCATCTCGCGCACGTCCTAATCGTGCTGATCAAACACCGGATCTGTCTTATCGCCATTCAAGAAATGAGCTAATCTTCTACAGTATGTTTTTTGTTTTGTTTTTTCTGCCATTATTCCCAGGAAAAACAGAAAACCTAACAAAATCCATCTCCCTTTGTAGATATCGTTCTGGATTGATGAATAGATAGATCAACAGCCAGAGAGCGGGTCGTGTTTATTTCGATTTTCAGGCTTTCGGCGTGATCTTCCTCTAAATTAAAAACTAAGTATGACCGATCTGATATATACTCATTAATCGTAGTAGCACTTGTAGTCTTGTAGATAAACTCCAACAAAAAGAAGACATTTCTTTTGGAAATGACAAGGCAAAAGGAAGATATGCACGCACGTCGGATAGTTGATCGCATGCGTGTCCGTCTCACGAGCGCACTCAATCTGCCGGCTCGACAGCCTCGTTCCATGTGTCGATCCGACGTGTCTCCTACACGTTGGTCAGAACAATCCGACGTGTCACTCGCCCATGGCTCACGAGTTGCTCCAGACTGCAGTGCAGGCCCGCTCATCCGCTGCGGCGACAGTGCACGCCAGCTCGGCGGCTCAGCGACGACCGTGCATTTCTCGCCTCCGATATTATTCTCCCCGTCTCTTCCCGCTACACCAAGCAAACAACCTTTAACGTGCCTCGCTTCTGATGCTATCGGCCTGGCCGCATCATCTGTCACCGCGTGTTCTTTTCTTTCTCGACTCTTTCTTTAACATATCTTGCTCTGCTCTTTGTTCCGAAACAAAGTCAGGTTTAATCGGGCAAGCGCAGACGCTATGAGTACTGGTGGTTGATCAGTGGTATTGTCGTCAGATCGTGATGCTATCGCACGGATAATGGTGTGATAGCTCGAGAATTGGTTCCACCGGCGAGCTCTTTTTAGTTCTTTTGGTGCGGAAATATGGGAAAGACCATGGGAGAGCTCGATGCAATCAACACTATCTTACTAGTGATGCGCCAAAAAAAACACTATCTCACTAGTACAAAATTATGTTGATTATAGTGTATTACCCATGGGAAAAGTTTGGGAACTGGGTAGTACATATTCCCTCCGTTTCATAATGTGGTGCATATAGATTTTCTGAAAAGTGAAACTATACAAACTTTGGTCAAGTTTATAGAATATTCTTTTCAGAAACTTATACGCACTACATTGTGGAGCAGAGGGAGTATTTGGCATGCTACAAAGGCTTAATCACCATTTTTGTAACGAGAAAGTTTGATCACTTGACTAGCTATGTGCTTGTTTTTTCTTATTAAACTTGTGTTACCAGACGCATCATGTGTATACTTGTAAAACTCTTTTTAAAATACTGCATAAAAAATACTCCCTCCATCCGATGTTTATGGGGCCCCTTGTATTTCCGGTCAAACTTTAACCATCTATATAACTAACAAATGTAAAGTATATGATACAAAAATATATATTATTTGATTTGTATTTGAAAGAGGATGCCCGCAGTATAAGTTTTGTGACATGTTGTTTATAGTTTATTAAGTAAATCTATTGTTAAACTTTGACTCAAAATAAAAGGGGGCTTAATAAACCCAAACGAAGGGAGTAGACGCATGATTTTTTTTACGAAATCTCAAAACCATATTCCCTTATAAAATATTTCAACTCCAACACCCGGTCTGTCTGTTCCGGGACTAAGAGCTTGTCTTCCTTCTCCTCTAGGACGAAGAGCCCGTCTTCGGTCCCATATTGGACGAAGAGGGTATCTTCCGTGTCATGCTGGACGAAGAGCTTCTCTTTCGTTACCTGGTGGACGAAGAGTAGTCTTCCTTCCTGAACAGAACAACAAAGTGTTGCCCTAGGTACACGTGCACACGTAAACTCACAGATGATCATCATGTACCGTAGCTCCTCTGGTCTTCCTTCACCAAGGCCGCATCGATGTAGACAATCCTTTCAGACGT
Organism: Triticum dicoccoides; assembly: GCF_002162155.2. Taxonomy (NCBI): domain Eukaryota; kingdom Viridiplantae; phylum Streptophyta; class Magnoliopsida; order Poales; family Poaceae; genus Triticum; species Triticum dicoccoides. Next base: position 618,155,835 of record NC_041383.1, read on the forward strand.
ACAAGAGCTCGAATCGTGCATTGCGGAGGACGATTTTTTCCTTTCACTCTACACCGATCATCGCAAGCCTACATCACATGCAGAACCGCCTATAAGTTCTGTTACGCCACAAGCGGTTTACAATATATAAACACCTGAAGTACTCTATCATTTCAAGCAGCTTTCCGCATACAACCGCATGTAGTGTAGTATCTTTTTTGTACCAGAAAGTTTCATTGCAATTCAAATGCCAGAAAGATCACATGTACATCTACAGGCAAAGGCATAAACATTCTCATTCATTGAGGAAGTCAATTACATTGTATAATACATTCAAGAACTACAGAGAGTTTGCTTTCATTCATCAGACATGACCCGTCATTAATTTAAAGGTACATAGAACATACAGATCTCAAATGCATAATGAACCTTAATTTTTGACAACAGAGGCGTAACTGGCTTGGCTAGCATGAGTTAACGAATGTAAGTTATTCCTCAACACATACAAGCCAAAGCTAGCCACACCTTTGGTACGGGGAGAAGTTTCAACTTTCATCATCGGTCTATAGTCTCGTGCAACACCAACTACAAAAAACTATAAGCATATAACAACTAACCCTAAAATCAAAATCCATAAGCATACAACAACTAACTCTACAAATAAAATCTATTACTATACACAAGCTTTCTGTTGGAAATATGCCCTAGAGGCAATAATAAAAGGATTATTATTATATTTTTTGTTCATGATAGTTGTCTTTTATTCATGCTATAATTGTATTATCCGGAAATCGTAATACACGTGTGAATACTTAGACCACAACATGTCCCTAGTGAGCCTCTAGTTGACTAGCTCGTTGATCAACAGATAGTCATGGTTTCCTGACTATGGACATTGGATGTCATTGATAACGGGATCACATCATTGGGAGAATGATGTGATGGACAAGACCCAATCCTAAGCATAGCACAAGATCGTGTAGTTCGTTTTGCTAGAGCTTTTCCTATGTCAAGTATCTCTTCGTTAGACCATGAGATCGTGTAACTCCCGGATACCGTAGGAGTGCTTTGGGTGTACCAAACGTCACAACGTAACTGGGTGACTATAAAGGTGCACTACAGGTATCTCCGAAAGTGTCTGTTGGGTTGACACGGATCGAGACTGGGATTTGTCACTCCGTATTACGGAGAGGTATCACTGGGCCCACTCGGTAGTGCATCATCATAATGAGCTCAAAGTGACCAAGTGTCTGGTCACGGGATCATGCATTACGGTACGAGTAAAGTGACTTGCCGGCAACGAGATTGAACGAGGTATTGGGATACCGACGATCGAATCTCGGGCAAGTAACATATCGTCTGACAAAGGGAATAGTATACGGGGTTGCTTGAATCCTCGACATCGTGGTTCATCCGATGAGATCATCGAGGAGTATGTGGGAGCCAACATGGGTATCCAGATTCCGCTGTTGGTTATTGACCGGAGAGCCGTCTCGGTCATGTCTGCATGTCTTCCGAACCCGTAGGGTCTACACACTTAAGGTTCGGTGACGCTAGGGTTGTATGAATATGAGTATGCAGCAAACCGAATGTTGTTCGGAGTCCTGGATGAGATCCCGAACGTCACGAGGAGTTCCGGAATGATCCGGAGGTAAAGAATTATATATAGGAAGTGCTGTTTCGGCCATCGGGAAAGTTTCGGGGTCACCCGGTATTGTACCGGGACCACCGGAAGGGTCCCGGGGGTCCATCGGGTGGGGCCACCTGTCCCGGAGGGCCCCGTGGGCTGAAGTGGGAGGGGAACCAGCCCCTAGTGGGCTGGTGCGCCCCCCCTTGGGCCCCCCTGCGCCTAGGGTTGGAAACCCTAGGGTGGGGGCGCACCACTTGCCTTGGGGGGGCACTCCACCCCCCTGGCCGCCGCCCCCTTGGGAGATTCCCATCTCCAGGGCCGGCGCCCCCCCTTGGGGGCCTATATAAAGGAGGGGGGAGGGAGGGCAGCCACACCCTGTGTCTTGGCGCCTCCCTCCCCCTGCTACACCTCTTCCTCCTCCAGCAGCAGCTTGGCGAAGCCCTGCCGGAGTCCTGCTGCATCCACCACCACGCCGTTGTGCTGCTGGATCTTCATCAACCTCTCCTTCCCCCTTGCTGGATCAAGAAGGTGGAGACGTCATCCGCTTCGTACGTGTGTTGAACGCGGAGGTGTTGTCTGTTCGGCACTTGGTCATCGGTGATTTGGATCACCGCGAGTACGACTCCATCATCACCGTTCTCTTGAATGCTTCCGCACGCGATCTACAAGTGGTATGTAGATGCAATCTCTCTCCTATCACTCGTTGCTTAGATGAACTCATAGATGGATCTTGGTGAAACCGTAGGAAAATTTTTAATTTTCTGCAACGTTCCCCAACAGTGGCATCATGAGCTAGGTCTATGCGTAGTTCTCTATTGCACGAGTAGAACACAAATTTGTTGTGGGCGTAGATCTTGTAAACTTGCTTGCCACTACTAGTCTTTTATTGCTTCAGCGGTATTGTGGGATGAAGCGGCCCGGACCGACCTTACACGTACGCTTACGTGAGACAGGTTCCACCGACTGACAGGCACTAGTTGCATAAGGTGGCTAGCGGGTGTCTGTCTCTCCTACTTTAGTTGGAGCAAATTAGATGAAAAGGGTCCTTATGAAGGGTAAATAGAAGTTGACAAAATCACGTTGTGGTTATTCGTAGGTAAAAAAACGTTCTTACTAGAACCCAATTGCAGCCACGTAAAAGATGCAACAACAATTAGAGGACGTCTAACTTGTTTTTGCAGCAATTGTCATGTGATGTGATATGGCCAGAAGTTGTGATGAATGATGAATGATATATTGTGATGTATGAGATCATGTTTTTGTAATAGGAATCACGACTTGCATGTCGATGAGTATGACAATCGGCAGGAGCCATAGGAGTTGTCTTAATTATTGTATGACCTGCGTGTCAACGAATTAACGCCATGTAATTACTTTACTTTATTGCTAAACCGTTAGCTATAGTAGTAGAAGTAATAGTTGGCGAGCAACTTCATGGAGGCACGATGATGGAGATCATGGTGTCATGCCGGTGACGAAGATGATCATGGAGCCCCGAAGATGGAGATCGAAGGAGCTATATGATATTGGCCATATCATGTCACTACTTTATATAATTGCATGTGATGTTTATTATGTTTTATGCATCTTGTTTACTTAGAACGGCGGTAGTAAATAAGATGACCCCTTATAATAATTTCAAGAAAGTGTTCCCCCTAATTGTGCACCGTTGCTAAAGTTCGTCGTTTCGAAGCACCACGTGATGATCGGGTGTGATAGATCCTTACGTTCACATACAACGGGTGTAAGACAGTTTTACACATGCAAAACACTTAGGGTTAACTTGACGAGCCTAGCATGTACAGACATGGCCTCGGAACACAAGAGACCGAAAGGTCGAACATGAGTTGTATGGAAGATACGATCAATATGGAGATGTTCACCGATGATGACTAGTCCATCTCACGTGATAATCGGACACGGCCTAGTCGACTCGGATCGTGTAACACTTAGATGAATAGAGGGATGTCAATCCGAGTGGGAGTTCATTAAATAATTTGACTAGATGAACTTAATTATCATGAACTTAGTCTAAAATCTTTGCAAAATATGTCTTGTAGATCAAATGGCCAACGCTCATGTCAACATGAACTTCAATGCGTTCCTAGAGAAAACCAAGTTGAAAGATGATGGCAGCAACTATTCGGACTGGGTTCGGAACCTGAGGATCATCCTCATAGCAGCCAAGAAAGCATATGTCCTAAAAGGACCGCTAGGTGAAGCACCCATCCCAGAGAACCAAGACGTTATGAACGCTTGACAGTCACGTGCTGATGATTACTCCCTCGTTCAGTGCGGCATGCTTTACAGCTTAAAACCGGGGCTCCCAAAGCGTTTTGAGCAACACGGAGCATATGAGATGTTCGAGGAGCTGAAAATGGTTTTTCAAGCTCATGCCCGGGTCGAGAGATATGAAGTCTCCGACAAGTTCTATAGTTGTAAGATGGAGGAAAATAGTTCTATCAGTGAGCACATACTCAAAATGTCTGGGTTGCACAACCGCCTGTCCCAGCTGGAGATCAACCTCCCGGACGAGGCGGTCACTGACAGAATCCTTCAGTCGCTCCCACCGAGCTACAAGAGCTTTGTGATGAACTATAATATGCAGGGGATGGTGAAGACCATTCCTGAAGTATTTTCAATGTTGAAGTCAGCAGAGGTTGAAATCAAGAAAGAACATCAAGTGTTGATGGTGAATAAAACCACTAAGTTCAAGAAGGGCAAGGGTAAGAAGAACTTCAAGAAGGATGGCAAAGATGTTGCCGCGCCCGGTAAGCCAGTTGCCGGGAAGAAGTCAAAGAATGGACCCAAGCCTGAGACTGAGTGCTTTTATTGCAAAGGGAAGGGTCACTGGAAGCGGAACTGCCCCAAATACTTAGCGGACAAGAAGGCCGGCAACACTAAAGGTATATGTGATATACATGTAATCGATGTGTACCTTACCAGTACTCGTAGTAACTCCTAGGTATTTGATACCGGTGCCGTTGCTCATATTTGTAACTCACAGCAGGAGCTGCGGAATAAGCGGAGACTGGCGAAGGACGAGGTGACGATGCGCGTCGGGAATGGTTCCAAGGTCGATGTGATCGCCGTTGGCACGCTACCTCTACATTTACCCACGGGATTAGTTATGAACCTCAATAATTGTTATTTAGTGCCAAGTTTGAGCATGAACATTTTATCTGGATCTCGTTTAATACGAGATGGCTACTCATTTAAATCCGAGAATAATGGTTGTTCTATTTATATGAGAGATATGTTTTATGGTCATGCCCCGATGGTCAATGGTTTATTCTTAATGAATCTCGAACGTAATGTTACACATATTCATAGTGTGAATACCAAAAGATGTAAAGTTGATAACGATAGTCCCACATACTTGTGGCACTGCCGCCTTGGTCACATTGGTGTCAAGCGCATGAAGAAGCTCCATGCTGATGGACTTTTAGAGTCTCTCGATTATGAATCATTTGACACATGCGAACCATGCCTCATGGGCAAAATGACCAAGACTCCATTCTTCGGAACAATGGAGCGAGCAACCAACTTATTGGAAATCATACATACTGATGTGTGTGGTCCAATGAGCGTTGAGGCTCGCGGAGGATATCGTTATGTTCTCACTCTCACTGATGACTTGAGTAGATATGAGTATGTCTACTTGATGAAACACAAGTTTGAGACCTTTGAAAAGTTCAAGGAATTTCAGAATAAAGTAGAGAATCAACGTGACCGAAAGATAAAATTCTTACGATCGGATCGTGGAGGAGAATATTTAAGTCACGAATTTGGTACGCACTTAAGGAAATGTGGAATCGTTTCACAACTCACGCCGCCTGGAACACCTCAGCGTAACGGTGTGTCCGAACATCGTAATCGCACTCTATTAGATATGGTGCGATCTATGATGTCTCTTACCGATTTACTGCTATCATTTTGGGGATACGCTCTAGAGACAGCTACATTCACTTTAAATAGGGCACCGTCTAAATCCGTTGAGATGACACCTTATGAATTATGGTTTGGGAAGAAACCTAAGCTGTCGTTTCTAAAAGTTTGGGGATGCGATGCTTATGTCAAGAAACTTCAACCTGAAAAGCTCGAACCCAAGTCGGAAAAATGCGTCTTCATAGGATACCCTAAGGAAACCATTGGGTATACCTTCTACCTTAGATCCGAAGGCAAGATCTTTGTTGCCAAGAACGGATCCTTTCTGGAAAAAGAGTTTCTCTCGAAAGGAGTAAGTGGGAGGAAAGTAGAACTCGATGAAGTACTACCTCTTGAACCGGAAAGTAGTGAAGCTCAGGAAAATGTTCTTGTGGTGCCTACACCAACTGGAGAGGAAATTAATGATGATGATCAAGGTACTTCGGATCAAGTTGCTACTGAACTTCGTAGGTCCACAAGGACGCGTTCCACACCAGAGTGGTATGGCAACCCTGTCCTAGAAATCATGTTGTTAGACAACGGTGAACCTTCGAACTATGAAGAAGCGATGGCGGGCCCAGATTCCAACAAATGGCTAGATGCCATGCAATCCGAGATAGAATCCATGTATGAAAAAAAAGTATGGACTTTGACTGACTTGCCTGATGGTCGGCGAGCGATAGAAAACAAATGGATCTTTAAGAAGAAGACGGACGCGGATGGTAATGTCACCATCTATAAAGCTCGACTTGTCGCTAAGGGTTATCGACAAGTTCAAGGGATTGACTATGATGAGACTTTCTCTCCCGTAGCGAAGCTTAAGTCCGTCCGAATCATGTTAGCAATTGCCGCATACTATGATTATGAGATATGGCAGATGGACGTCAAAACGGCATTCCTTAATGGTTATCTTAAGGAAGAGCTGTATATAATGCAGCCGGAAGGTTTTGTCGATCCTAAGAATGCTAACAAAGTATGCAAGCTCCAGCGATCCATTTATGGGCTGGTGCAAGCATCTCGGAGTTGGAACATTCGCTTTGATGAGATGATCAAAGCGTTTGGGTTTATGCAGACTTATGGAGAAGCCTGCGTTTACAAGAAAGTGAGTGGGAGCTCTGTAGCATTTCTCATATTATATGTGGATGACATACTTTTGATGGGAAATGATATAGAATTCTTGGACAACATTAAGGCCTACTTGAATAAGTGTTTTTTAATGAAGGACCTTGGAGAAGCTGCTTACATATTAGGCATCAAGATCTATAGGGATAGATCGGGACGCCTCATAGGTCTTTCACAAAGCACATACCTTGATAAGATTTTGAAGAAGTTCAAAATGGATCAGTCCAAGAAAGGGTTCTTGCCTGTATTGCAAGGTGTGAGATTGAGCTCGGCTCAATGCCCGACCACGGCAAAAGATAAAGAAGAGATGAGTGTCATCCCCTATGCCTCAGCCATAGGATCTATTATGTATGCCATGTTGTGTACCAGACCTGATGTAAACCTTGCCGTAAGTTTGGTAGGAAGGTACCAAAGTAATCCCGGCAAGGAACACTGGACAGCGGTCAAGAATATCCTGAAGTACCTGAAAAGGACAAAGGACATGTTTCTCGTTTATGGAGGTGACGAAGAGCTCGTCGTAAAGGGTTACGTCGATGCTAGCTTCGACACAGATCTGGATGACTCTAAGTCATAAACCGGATACATATATATGTTGAATGGTGGGGCAGTAAGCTAGTGCAGCTGCAAGCAGAGCGTTGTGGCGGGATCTACATGTGAAGCGGAGTACATGGCAGCCTCGGAGGCAGCGCATGAAGCAATCTGGGTGAAGGAGTTCATCACCGACCTAGGAGTCATACCCAATGCGTCGGGGCCGATCAAACTCTTCTGTGACAACACTGGAGCTATTGCCCTTGCCAAGGAGCCCAGGTTTCACAAGAAGACCAGGCACATCAAGCGTCGTTTCAACTCCATCCGTGAAAATGATCAAGATGGAGACATAGATATTTGTAAAGTACATACGGATCTGAATGTCGCAGATCCGTTGACTAAACCTCTTCCGCGAGCAAAACATGATCAACACCAGAACTCTATGGGTGTTCGATTCATCACAATGTAACTAGATTATTGACTCTAGTGCAAGTGGGAGACTGTTGGAAATATGCCCTAGAGGTAATAATAAAAGGATTATTATAATATTTCTTTGTTCATGATAGTTGTCTTTTATTCATGCTATAATTGTATTATCCGGAAATCGTAATACACGTGTGAATACTTAGACCACAACATGTCCCTAGTGAGCCTCTAGTTGACTAGCTCGTTGATCAATAGATAGTCATGGTTTCCTGACTATGGACATTGGATGTCGTTGATAACGGGATTACATCATTGGGAGAATGATGTGATGGACAAGACCCAATCCTAAGCATAGCACAAGATCGTGTAGTTCGTTTTGCTAGAGCTTTTCCTATGTCAAGTATCTCTTCCTTAGACCATGAGATCGTGTAACTCCCGGATACCGTAGGAGTGCTTTGGGTGTACCAAACGTCACAACGTAACTGGGTGACTATAAAGGTGCACTACAGGTATCTCCGAAAGTGTCTGTTGGGTTAACACGGATCGAGACTGGGATTTGTCACTCCGTATTACGGAGAGGTATCACTGGGCCCACTCGGTAGTGCATCATCATAATGAGCTCAAAGTGACCAAGTGTCTGGTCACGGGATCATGCATTACGGTACGAGTAAAGTGACTTGCCGGCAACGAGATTGAACGAGGTATTGGGATACCGACGATCGAATCTCGGGCAAGTAACATACCGTCTGACAAAGGGAATAGTATACGGGGTTGCTTGAATCCTCGACATCGTGGTTCATCCGATGAGATCATCGAGGAGTATGTGGGAGCCAACATGGGTATCTAGATCCGGCTGTTGGTTATTGACCGGAGAGCCGTCTCGGTCATGTCTGCATGTCTCCCGAACCCGTAGGGTCTACACACTTAAGGTTCGGTGACGCTAGGGTTGTATGAATATGAGTATGCAGCAAACCGAATGTTGTTCGGAGTCCCGGATGAGATCCCGGAGGTCACGAGGAGTTTCGGAATGGTCCGGAGGTAAAGAATTATATATAGGAAGTGCTGTTTCGGCCATCGGGAAAGTTTCGGGGTCACCTGGTATTGTACCGGGACCACCGGAAGGGTCCCGGGGGTCCACCGGGTGGGGCCACCTGTCCCGGAGGGCCCCGTGGGCTGAAGTGGGAGGGGAACCAGCCCCTAGTGGGCTGGTGCGCCCCCCCCTTGGCCCCCCCTGCGCCTAGGGTTGGAAACCCTAGGGTGGGGGCGCACTACTTGCCTTGGGGGGCACTCCACCCCCCTGGCCGCCGCCCCCTTGGGAGATTCCCATCTCCAGGGCCGGCGCCCCCCCTTGGGGGCCTATATAAAGGAGGGGGGAGGGAGGGCAGCCACACCCTGTGTCTTGGCGCCTCCCTCCCCCTGCTACACCTCTTCCTCCTCCCGCGGCAGCTTGGCGAAGCCCTGCCGGAGTCCTGCTGCATCCACCACCACGCCGTTGTGCTGCTGGATCTTCATCAACCTCTCCTTCCCCCTTGCTGGATCAAGAAGGTGGAGACGTCATCCGCTCCCTACGTGTGTTGAACGCGGAGGTGTTGTCCGTTCGGCACTTGGTCATCGGTGATTTGGATCACGGCGAGTACGACTCCATCATCACCGTTCTCTTGAAAAACGCTTCCGCACGCGATCTACAAGTGGTATGTAGATGCAATCTCTCTCCTATCACTCGTTGCTTAGATGAACTCATAGATGGATCTTGGTGAAACCGTAGGAAAAAAATTAATTTTCTGCAACGTTCCCCAACACTTTCCCCACAAACAAAATCTATATGCATACAACAACTAACCCTACAAAAAAATCCATAAACGTACAATAACTACCCCTACAAAAATCCATCGGCGCAAGGCTGGTAACACTTGGGAGCTCATCGTGCCGGAGATGGAGTGCACCCTGGGAAGCCTCAGCGGAGGTCGACGGAAGCGACATTGCCCTCTGAGGGGCTGCCACGCCCTCCCAAGACGCATGGGTCGACGACACGACCAATCTGGATCTGCCACCACGCCGCCGCAGATGTGCGGACGGGCCAGCTCACCTATGTGCCATCCCCACTTGTCGAGTTGATGTTGTGTTGGTGGTGTTAGGGTTTGGCCGTGGACTAGGGAAGGGGAATATGAAATGAGATGAAAGAAAATTGAAGGGGTGGTGCCTAAAAACCCTTAGACAAATAGAAGGGAAAGGATGCGCCCATAGGTACACACCAACCGCATGCAGTTCTGGTATGGAGAAACCGCGTGCACTTGCTCCGAACCTAGAGGCGGCTTCAAGGAGCTAAGTGCCTCCAATCGTTGCAAGCGTTTTTGTCTTACAAACCGCCTTTGGAGAATTTTTTTAGTGAAGTGCATCCTAGATCCTCGAACTATTTCAAGGGTGTCATGTACGTCCTCAAACTACGAAAAGTGCCATCCAGGTCCTCGAAGTGCAATAAATGTGTACGTATGTGACACCTCTAAAATAGTTTGAGGACCTATGTGACACATCTTAAATAGTTCAAGGACCGGGATGACACACATATTGCACTTCAAAGATTTGGATGGCGACTTTCTTAGTTTGAGGACCTAGTTAACACCTCTAAAATAGTTCGAGGACCCAGGATGCACTTCACTCTCTTTTTTGCGAATGAAAAGGATTGCATTAACCAAGCTTGGTGATTACAATCCTGCTGAGATAGGATGCCGATCTCATCTGGGCCTCTAAACAGTGGTGCAAGGGAGAGCTCGCCCCATCTGGGCAAAGAGTATGGCTCACCTTATTTTGGTCCCTATGAACAATCGAAATCAAACGCTCTTGGCATTGCCGCATCAAACCTTTTATCTCTCCTGCAAAAGAGGCTACAGAGGATCTATTTGGCTTCGTATCATTGATCATATCAGCAACGACCAAGCAGTCCGTCTCAACTCTGATAGGTAGCGAGGTCCATTCTATTGCGAAATCCTACACATTCGAGGGCCAGCGCCACTCGCTCCGTGCAAGCAGCGAGTTCCACCTCCAGGGCATTCGCACATGTGGTAAGGCACCAACATGACGAGAAGATGATCTCACTAACGTGGTTCCTTAAGATCATCAACACCACCTGAGTTGTCGGCTTCCCTCTACGGTCCATCCATGTTGAGCTTCGCCCACCCCTAGGCGGTTTCTCCCATCTCTCCGGCGGACGGTACCTCTCGAGCTTACTATGACAAAAATAACTGCCTTAGATGTGGGTATTTCGGACGACTTCATTCTGGTTGGTCACAACCGCTTTCGAAGCCTGCTACTAATACCCATTTTTCTGCTAGTTTATTTTTTTTATAAAGGGGTAATATACATCATGGTACATGACCATGCTTGTCAATATGAGCCGACAAAACAGCTACTAGGTCTGATGATTTGATGCAGCATGTCCCCCGAACGAACGAGGAACACACCATTTTTGAATGGAATGGAAACGACGGCGCGTCGTCCTTTCTGGTTCTCGCATCAATCGATTGCATTTTCCTTTCTATAAACGGGGCCTTGCCGGCTCGGCGAGCGCGTACGATCGCCAGTTCCGTCTTCCGTGGGCTCACGGCACGGGACAGCGTGTCTCTGAACCAAATTTTGTAGCGTCATGCAGGGACGCAGCGATCGATGGCGCAGCGCGCTCGGCGGATCGTTGGCTGCTTGCGACAGGGTCTCCGCGTTTCCCCCCAGGTGCCTGAAACCGCTGAACATCTGACGTCCGCGCCGCTCTGCGCTCTGGCTTGCAGAAGACTTTCAACTTCCCAAGCCTCCGTTGCATCCAACCTGCCAACCTGGGCGTTCAAAGCACGGCGGGACGGAGACCGCCAGTGGGCCGGCCGGCCGACCGGCCGGCCGCTGTGGACCGCATGCCTGCATGCATGACATCCTCGTCGCAGGTTTCACATACGTACGGAGGAAGCGTAGCACACGCGTATTCGAATTTAGCACGAGGCGTGTATATACGTACAGTATTTACGTTGCATAGGAGGCCGTTCGGGCACCCTGTCCATCTGTATGTAGCCTGTTTTCAGTAGTAGCTTCATTCTTTGCTTACCCGCAAAAAAAAAAAAAAAACTTCATTCTTTGCTGCCTGCTGATGTCTACCGTGGAGTACTAATTTGTAACTGTATTATTTTCTTCCATAGTGCATGTGCAGGCATGCAACAGAGCTCCAGCTTTCCCCGTCGAAAAAAAATAATGGTGCGCAGTTTTCTTTCACAAAGCAAGCATACGTTTGCATGGAAGGTACAGCACTTGTGCGCCCGGTTCGGTCAGCCTTGATGTCCACCCTCACACGAGCGTGGCCTAACATCATTCTGGACCCCTCTTCACGCGGATTTTTGGGATATGGTGCTACGGGAGGATAAATTTGGATTGTTCATCGGTGCTGTGAGATTAGCACTTAATATGATGAATTAATGAATACCAAAATAATATAGTAGAACGTTAAATTTTTATGTAGAATTTTGCCTGGTCTTCTATTAATTTGTGTACTAGTTGTACTTATTAATCCTTCGCTCCCGCCTACGTGCGAAACTCCCATCTAGGGTTTCCTTGCCTCTTGCCGGCGCCGCCTGTCCGCCTCATCTTCTATGGTCCTTGGACCATGGAGGCACGGTGGATCCCGACCTTTGCCGGCGGGAGGGCTTCGTTTTTAAATATTTTTTTGAGTTTTGTTAGGGTTTATGTCATGCTTAAGAAGACAAGACGGCGGCGGCTTCTTGAAGATGGAATAAAGTCCTCCCCGCCTAGCCCCCGTCCCGATGATGTTTCAAGCATCGTCGGAAGGCATGTGGAGGTTTGTCTTCGACGGATCTCGTGGGATCCGATCGGCGTTTGTCTTCGGTGGATCCGACTGGATCCTGTCTTCGTTCGGCTACGTTTGTGTGTCTGCAAGTTGGATCTTTTCGGTCTATACTTATCTTCATCGACGACGGTTGTTGTTCTGGTGCGTTGGTCCTATGGGGCCTTAGCACAACGACTTCCGACTGTCTACTACAATAATGTTTGCCCGGCTCCGACGAGGGAGGGGCGATGACGGTGGCGCGGCTTCGGTTCGCTCCAGTGCTTGTTGTCGTTGCTAGGTGGTCTACGGGCCTGGATGTAAATTTTAATTTCAGTGTTCTTTGTACTACCTTGATAGTTGATGAATAGATCGGAAGTTTTCTCCCAAAAAGAAAATATGTACTATTTTTTTATTAGTGTTGCGTTTTAAAATTTAAGTTCCTTTTTCATGATTCGAGTTAACTATGAAGAATGAATTTTTTTTTACGGGGGTTTCAATAAGAAAATGACAGATTTAAGGAGTTCGGTCGTAAATCAGTAGTTCAAAACATGCGACGAAATTAAAATACCCCACTTACCAAATTGAATACATGTTGAGCATGTAGTACTCCCTTCATTTTTATTTAGTCCGCATATTAGCTTTGATAAAAGTCCAGCTTTACAAACTTTGACCAAGTTTATAAAAAATCTATATTAACTTAAGCAATAACAAATCAATACAATTAGATTTATTATTGAATGTACTTTCACATCATATAGGTTTGTTATGATAAATGTTTATATTATTTTTTATAAACTTGGTTAAACTTTATGAAATTTGACTTCAGTCAACTCTAATATGCAGAGTAAACAAAAACGAAGGGAGTACTGAACACAAGATAAATGAAGCTATTAACCATTCCTGGGTGCCTTGACTGCTGGCAGGCATTTACGGATGAGTGATTAATTGCCAGTCGGGCTGTTGTATGCAACTGGCGCGTGGGACTTGTAACTGCCCTAATACAAAGACTATACGCTGCGCTCCCGAAACGGACCAGGCTGCAACTAATTTTCACGGAGCTGTTAAAACCGAGCTTTACAGCTCCGCGGAGTGAGAAAGCGGAGTGGAGAGATTCTGAACAAGGTCTTAGTATGTACCAAGATATCATTATACAAGCTGGTTGTATAATAAGTACACGAAGCAGCGTGGGGGTGGACGAAGCTAATTTCCTCCCTTTCCGCGTGGCATCATGTCCACTCGTCCATTTTCGCCCTCTCCACTCTCTATATATAGGTGACATACATTCCAAGACAGGAGCAAGGGCCACCAGCTAGCTATTACTTTCCTTTCTCGTATCCCGGCCTCTCCCGGAAGTTGGTCTCCTCACCCTTCAGCTAGCTCCTTCCTACGAACAGAGGTCAACTACCCGCACGCCGGCCAATCACCTTCACAGTCAGAGATCGCGGTGCAGTGAGACATGGAGATGGCCGCGGCGACGAGGGATGGAAAGAATGGCGGCGTCCCGGAATGGCGGGTGACGGTGCCGGAGGGCGCGTCGGTGACGGTGGAGCACGAGGCCTGCCGGGCCGCGCGGGCGTGGGCGTGGGTGGTTTCCTGCGTGGTCGTGCTCGGGGAGAAGGTGTCCGGCTTCGCCAAGCGGATATGGAAGATCGGCGCCGACGATCCCCGGCGGGCGGTGCACGGCCTCAAGGTGGGTCTCGCGCTCGCGCTGGTCTCGGTGTTCTACTACACCAGGCCCCTGTACGACGGCGTTGGCGGCGCCGCCATGTGGGCCATCATGACGGTCGTCGTGATCTTCGAGTACACCGTTGGTAAGTCGTCGTACTTATACACCCTCGCACGTTACATCCAGCAGAAGAATGTATGTTGCAGTCAACGTACGTACTTCGATTGGCTTTCTGATGCCGACCTCTCATGCATGCACGTGCAGGTGGCTGTGTGTATAAGGGGTTCAACCGAGTCGCCGCGACGGTCAGCGCCGGCGCGATCGCGCTCGGCGTCCACTGGATCGCGGCCAACGCCGGCCACGAGCTCGAGCCGTTCATCCGCAGTGGATCGGTTTTCCTGCTCGGTAAGTATACACGCGTGCCTGTACATGAATTGCGTATCGTGTGCGCCCTAGCTAACGGTCTTTGCTACGCGTTCCGTGCGTGCAGCTTCCATGGCGACGTTCTCGCGGTTCATACCCACGGTGAAGGCGCGATTCGACTACGGCGTGACCATCTTCATCCTGACGTACAGCCTGGTGGCCGTGTCGGGGTACCGCGTGGAGGCGCTCCTGGCGATGGCGCAGCAGCGGGTGTGCACCATCGGCATCGGCGTCTTCATGTGCCTCTCCGTCTGCGTGCTCATCTGCCCCGTGTGGGCGGGGCAGGAGCTGCACCGCCTCACCGTGCGCAACATGGATAAGCTCGCCGGCGCCGTGGAGGCCTGCGTGGGGGACTACTTCGTGGAGCAGGCGGACGGCAAGCAGCAGCCGCCGTCCGCCGGGGCGGACGGGTACAAGTGCGTGCTCAACTCCAAGGCGTCCGAGGACGCGCAGGCCAACCTGGCGCGGTGGGAGCCCGCGCACGGCAGGTTCGGCTTCCGCCACCCGTACGAGCAGTACAAGAACGTCGGCGCCGCCATGCGGCACTGCGCCTACTGCGTGGAGGCCCTGAGCGGGTGCGTCCGCTCAGAGATCCAGGCGCCCGAGCACGTCAAGCGGCACCTCGCCGACGGTTGCACGACGGTGGCGGCGCGGTGCGCGCGGGTGCTCGGGGAGGCCGCGAGCTCCGTCGGCGCAATGACTACGTCGTGGAGCCTGGAGTTCGCCGTGGCCGACATGAACACCGCCGTGCAGGAGCTCCAGAGCGACCTGAGGGAGCTCCCGTCCAAGCTGGCGGAGGAGTCGCCTGCGACGGTGATCGACGCCGTGCAGCTCTTCACGGTCACTTCGCTGCTGATAGAGGTGTCCACGAGGGTGGAGGGCGTCGTGGACGCGGTCGACACGCTCGCCAGCCTTGCCGGCTTCAGATCAGCGGACGCGAAACCTGAAGCTTCAGAAACCGAAACCAAAGTGATCAATCCAGACTCGGACGAGGAAGCACATTGAACAGGATTAATCGGATCCGGATGCAGGTCGGAATTGATCCCAGCCAGATGAGTGGAGCCGGGCAGATTAAACTGGTTCCACGATGGCGTTCGCGTGATCTGACATATCATTCTTTATCTGATTATTCCTGCTCGCAGCATGTGTCATTTCAATCCCGATTGATCCAGCGGTGAGAGAGTGACCGAGTTAGATCAGTGGCGAATAAAAAAAACGTGAACACTTGGCCCAGGTCATTTAGTACGTGCATAATAAGTCCCCTCCCAATAAAAATCTACCTGCAGTGATTCAGTAAGTGTTTAGGACATCTACAATACAGAGTGATTACAATGTACTTAAGGAACTCTACACATCGTTATGGATTATTTTTCTTCTAAATATCTCTGTTTATTTCTATAGCGGAGATGCCAGTAATTGAGCAAAAATCTCCACATCGTTGTATGCACTTGAAAATCCATAACTGATCCCAAGCTCATCTGCTCCAGTGTGAACTGTAAATTCAAATAAAATAGCAAATTTTTTTTAAAAGTTTTGTACATAAAATGAACAAGTTTTCTATGTGCATGCAAAATATCATGGCAATATGACAATTGGGGAGCTCAGGGCAGAAAAAAAATCACTGCTCCAAAATAAAATAAAAATTGAACCTTTATCAAAATTCTGTTTTTTTCCACAGCTCCACTGATGTCATATCGCATCAAAAATTTGCACACATAGAAAATTTGTGCATCTTGATTTTCCATTGCAATTTGTTTCGATTTTATACCGTTCAACCACGGAGCAGAGGCTCCTGTGCACCAAAACACCGTCCTTGTAACCTTGCAATATAAATGTCCTTAGTGTTTACTCAAAAATTGTTTATTTTTCTAAGCACCGGTGGTTCCTGTAGAGGTGCCTAGAAGAATACAAAGGTGCATCGAGAAATAAATCGTTTATTATTAAGCATTGGTACTTATTGGTAGCATACAAATCTAAACTTTCCAGTGCATATGTGCTTATTTGTTTCTTCATTTATTTAATTATAAGGTCTTATGTGGACACTTAAGGGCCAACAAGGGAGAAAAAATATGTGAGGATGAGTGGATACGTACATATAGAATAGAAACGAGAGGGCTTTGTGCCTGGGCACCAAAATCATATATTTCTTACTTAGCTGTTCTATTATATATACAAAAATTCCTATATGGCATGGCTTAGCACAGATACACAGTGAAGCACAGTAACAAGGCAAACCCTTTCCACTACTTGGCCCAAGTCACCGCGAGCAGATTTATGGCACGCAAATGCAGGGGCACCAACCACATTTTTCGTTTGGCTTTTGATTTTGCATCTTTTATATCTTTTGAACCAAAGTTCAAATTAAATTTTGTTTGCATATTCACGTTCCTTGTGATGCAGTCTTTGAAATAAGACCACTTTTGAATACATTTTGACGAGTTTTTAGAACTTCACCTTATGCCGAAACTTGATACGAACAAAAGAACAAATTTTCATGTTTCAAAAACTAAAACTTAAAATTTGATGTCCTCTTATGCGTATGGATCACGAAATCGTGCAGCCGGATACAGTTAGACAGGTGCGTACCCCGCAACTGCGTGCCCGTGCGAATTTCCACCAGGTCACAGAATATTTTACCCGGTGTGTTGTAAAGTTCACACGCACACTCTCTACAAAAGAAGAAAAAAAAAGGTTCACACGCACCCCGCAACAGCCAGCACCAGGGTCATGGGAGAACAAATGATGAACTCACCAATATTAATACGACACTGTGGCTTTCATGATATGCGCACCAACTTATTTTGGAGTGACTGACACGCTGTTCATTGATACTCCAAATGCTCCTACCAAAGAAGCAAGTGAGCATATACACCATGCATGCATCTTCCTAATCGAAGTTACCAGAATTTTTCGGTATGCTTTTTCCATATGCTTTTCAGATGTTGCATACAGCAAGGCTAAGCACCGGTAGTCTATATAAAGTTATAAACAACAACGTATAGATTTTTTGTGTGTGTCTTACCTGATGACTCGCGTCTGCCACGAGCCGCGTTGTCAGCATGAATTAAAACTCGCGTCTGCCACGAGCCGCGTTGTCAGCATGAATTAAATACTAATTCACCATAGCTGGTGCTTGCAAAGACATTTTAGTTAATTAGCTGATAAGAGTTAGTGAGAAAAGGGGTCTGTGTATTGTCTCTTTTTCAACTACTCCCTCTGTTCTTTTTAGTCTGCATATAAGATTTTGGTCAAAGTCAAACCTTGTTAACTTTAACTAAATTTATAAAAATATATATTGAGATTCACAATATGAAATCAATATTGTTAGATGCATCATGAAATTAATTTTCATACCATATAGCTTTAGTGTTTTAGATGTCGATATTTTTTTCTATAAAGTTGGTCAAATTTTACAAAGTTTGACTTTGACCAAATCTTGTATGCAGACTAAAAAGATGAAGGGAGTATCTAATAGAAGACCCAGTTGTTTCAGCACCGAAAACAGCTGTGTGTGTGTGTGTGTAGACGAAATAAAAGACCATGAACCAGAAAAGTTTGGTCATATTGGTAATGGGACCATATGGTCTCGTGTGATGTCAAAGTTAGCATGCATGCTAGCATCTTGTCTAGTGAAAGCGACCCGTCTCAAGACAACCACAAGGTCACATGATACAAGATATATTAAGAGAAAACTCAAAAGCTGATCAAACTAAGAAAACACGACAAAACATGTCGAGAGCGCAAAAACGCATATGAGTGCATTAACGAACACCTCCATCAAACCACCAAGAAGAAGCACAGGGGACATGTTGTCGCAACAGATATACACTCACACTCAACGACGACGCATCCAAATAGTCACGACGCAAAGCACCGCCGCGATCGTGTCTGCCGTAGCTGATAGGGAGAGGGTTAGGACGACTCCTCAAGAGGAAAGTGACACTCTACCCCAAGAGAAAAGCGACACTTGCAATACAACATTGCACCAAAAGAATCACATGAACCCTGCACGTAGTTCATGCATCTCGGCCATAGTTCATAAAAACAAACGAAATAAAGATGATCATGCATCTTGTCCATAGTTCATGAAAAACAAATAAATAAAGATGACCATGCTGTTGGAAATATGCCTTAGAGGCAATAATAAAATGGCTATTATCATATTTCCCGTTCATAATAAAAATTTATTATTCATGCTAGAATTGTATTGATCGAAAACTTAAATACATGTGTGAATACATAAAATACACTGTGTCCCTATTATGCCTCTACTAGACTAGCTTGTTGATCAAAGATGGTTAAGATTTCCTAATTATAGACATGAGTTGTCATTTGATAACGGGATCACATCATTAGGAGAATGATGTGATGGACTAGACCCAACTGTAAGCTTAACATCAGATCGTTTAAGTTATTTGCTATAGTTTTCTTCATGTAAGTATCTGTTCCTTCGACCATGAGATCATGCAACTCCCGGATACCGAAAGAATACCTTGTGTGCTATCAAACGTCACTTCATAATTGGGTGATCATAAAGGTGCCCTACAGGTATATCCAATGATGTTTGTTGGGTTGACATGGATCGAGACTGGGATTTGTCACTCCATTTGATGGAGAGGTATCTCTAGGACCTCTTGGTAATACAATATCACAAGAAGCTTGCAAGGAATGTGACTAAGGAGTTAGTCATGGAATCTTGTATTACAGAACGAGTAAAGAGACTTGCCGGTAATGAGATTGAACTAGGTATGAGATATCGACGATCGAATCTCGGGCAAGTAACATACCGACGGACAAAGGGAACTACATACGGGATTAACCGAATCCTTGACATGTGGTTCAACCGATAAAAGATCTTCGTGAAATATGTAGGAACCAATATGGGCATCTAGGTCCCGCCATTGTTTATTGACCGGAGAGGTGTCTCGGTCATGACTACATGATTCCCGAACTCGCAGGGTCGCACGCTTAACATTCGTTGACGATAGAGTAGTATTGGGATATTTGATGATTGGTGACTGAATGTTGTTCGGAGTCCCGAATGAGATCCCAGTCATCACGAGGAGTCTCGGAATGGTCAGGAGGTAAAGATTTACATATGGAAAGTTGTTTTCAGGGTTCCAAAAAAGTTTCAGTTTTTCGGCATTGTACCGGGAAGCTTCCAGAAGGTTCCGAAAACTTTCAGAGGAGTCCGGAAGTCCACCAACGGTTCCACCACGTCCCAAGGGTCAGCATGGGCCGAGGGGAGGCGCCCTGGCCTTATTGGGCCAGGTGCACACAAGTCCCTCAAATGCCCATGCAGTTGGGAAAGGTGGAAAGTCCACTTTTGTATGGAAGGGAAGCAGGAGGACTAGGATTCCACCTCCTCCCCTGTTGGCTGCGCCCTAGGGTTTGGAGGGGTTGTTCCCCATGCCCCTCAACCTACATATAGAGGGGAAGGGGCGCCCCAAGATGATACACAAATCCCTTGGCGCCCCTCTCTCTCCTGTTACTCCGTAGTTCCACCGCCTCGTCCCGGCGCCGCTTAGCGAAGCGTTGTCGGTGCTGCATCACCACCACGTCGTCATGTTGTTTGTGATCCCATCTACTTATCCTATCCCTCTTGATGTATCAAGAAGGAAGAGACGTCATCGAGCTGTACGTGTGCTAAATTTGGAGGTGTCGTCCGTTCGGCACTAGATCGGTTGGATCATGATTGGATCGCGAAGAGTACGACTACATCAACCGTGTTATATACGCTTCCACTTAGCGATCTACAAGGGTATGTATATGCTCTCCCCCTCTCGTAGTTATGCATCTCCATGAATAGATCATGCGTGTGCGTAGAATCTTTTTGTTTTTCATGCAACGTTACCCAACACACGCATCTTGGTCCATCATGAACTTTTGCTTCCTCTCAAACCAAGCCCTCTTTTTTGGTCATCCTGCTCAAGTCGGCCTCCATGATCTCCACTTCCTTAGAGATTAGCATAAGCTCTACCTCATTTTGATTCACCTCCACTTCCTTAGCTCTTTATCGGGCATTTTCTTTGATCGCGAGCTTCCTCTTTCGTAGGTTAAAGAAGTTCTTCATGGCCTCCTCTTTCTTGATGCTTCCTCTCTTCTCTCTCCCCTCTTCTCACTTGACACCTCCTTTTGGGATATGAACCACTTCAAAGTTTCTTGCAAGGCGAGTGTTGAACCATCATGCTTGCATCTACCTTGGAGTTGGTCTTCCTCCTCGGCCTCTTCTTAGTAGGGTTGATGACTGATGAGGCCCCCGCCTTTTTGGGGGCCACATATTGGGCCTTCCACTTTGGGCATTCGTCGATTTTCATCCAACAATGGGTCAAGGTAAATGGCTTGCCCATGTTCACCCCTGAAGATTTCCAAAGCTTCAAACACCTACACACATAGATGAAACCAACAATATACATATATATGCATAGGAGGAAGATATGTGCTCATATGAAGAGGGGAACGAATAATCATATATACCTAAATAGTTGATCCCCACTATCTCAATTCTCTCAACATGCACACATGTCACCTCACCACATATGCCACCTCATCACCTCACTAACTATTTTTCTTAACACACATGAAAATTGCTATTTATATTCTCTCTCAACATGCACACATTTTAACTTAAAGAATTCTTATTATATTTTCTCACAACATGCATGAGAAACACTACTAATATTCCATATATATTTACACCTATATAATAATCAATTAAAATATATTATATCTATTTTATTTTTTATTTAAATTTCACCAAGAATTACTGCAAACCAACGCAGTAACGTGCGAGCATCATCTAGTATACCAAGTCCTTGACACCAATGCCATTGACATACGAGGTAACAACATGGTCATAGGAGCCACAAAAATTGTTGCACTCCGTTCGGATGAAGCCCCACCTCTTTCGAAGTGACACGCCACTCCGATCACTCTCAAATTTGTATGGCTCAAACTTCATATGTTCATAAAAGAAATCATGGGCCCTCTTCCAAAAAGTTGAACCTTTTGCTCAGCGCCGGTTTTGGAATCTTGTCCCATTTCTATCCAATCCTCGCAAAGTCCTCATCCTCCGTGTATGCTCTGATCCTCACTCTTTGCCGCCTCTTTTTGTGATCAGGCTTGATCAACTAGATCTTCCTCAAACAATGGCTCACCCTCGATGTAAACACTCTCATGGTCTCCGGTCTCTTGTGTCGGCATTCTAGGAACCAGGCTACCCAGACTTGCCCATCAACGGCCTAGTATGGCCCATCTTTAGCATCGATAAGACAACACCCTCGCGAGGGGCCAAGCCTCACAAGGCGGACGACACCAAGACCTCCAGAGGGAGCGGCCTTCCCAGGCGGCCTCCTGAGAAGCGGAGATTCCTATGCAAGTGCTCACCTCATGAGGTTGAGGTGATGTAAGCCATGACGACCAAGGCCAGGCGGGCGCCAGCGGGTGCAGAGCAGCAGGTTTCGTCTTTGGTGCTAAGGAGGCAAGCGCAGGCGCGGGGTCCCGAGGAATCAACCAAAGGTTTCCATTCCCGTGCAATGAGACCAAGACCGCCAGGATGGCAGGACAGATGTCATTGCCGAGCCCACCACAGCATCACGACCAGAAGCTTTGCATGCGAAAACCACCTTTCATCAGGATAAATGTACTACTTGTCTCCCTTCAAACTTGGCCATTGTGGAACCCCTTCCCGCCTTCGTTTTGGAGGAAGAGGACCGATGCCACTATAAATATAGCTTAGCCACCATCGTAGGAGGGCGTCCGAAAACCGAACCCTAACTAGTTCACACCCACACAAGAACTGACCTCCTGAGGTTGTTCTTCCTCTGTACTAGTTCATCCTCGGCCCCTCGCGAGGCCAATCCACCCCAAAGCAGGAGTAGGGTCTTACACCGTAAGGTGACCCGAACCTGGGCAAACTGCTGTGTCTCTTCCCTTTCCCATTCGTTGAGCTAGCCCATGAGAGCAGAGCATCCGTTGGCTGGAGAGGTTGAGTTCTTCGCACACGCCCCAGAGTTCTAACCTTTCTTGGGTTTGAGGAGCCCTGAATCCGACATTTGGCGCGCTAGGTAGGGGCATGTCGAAGCCTCTCTTTTGTCGGTTGTTTCGTCGCCGCTCCGCCATTCTCATGGCAGACGCTCATCAAATTCATGCTGAGTGTCGGGCAGTCCTCACCACCCGCGTTGCTCAGACAACACCTATAGGCGACGGCGCTCCCCGTCGCTCCCCGTCACCTGCGGCTAACGCTGCCACCGGCCCCGTGGTCCACGAGCAGTAGGACTCGTCGCTGCCGCCTCCCGTGCAACGCGATGGTCGCACCGCCACTCCATCACTGACCCTGACCGCTGTTTCGTCTTCCCATGCTTGTCGCGGGCCGACAAACGTGCAGGCTGCACTGCTCATGGCGCGCGAGCTTCTGCGCTACTGATGTATACTACACAACCTTCTTCTTGTAGACGTTGTTGGGCCTGCAAGTGCACAGGTTTGTAGGACAGTAGCAAATTTCCCTCAAGTGGATGAACTAAGGTTTATCAATCTGTAGGAGGCGTAGGATGAAGATGGTCTCTCTCAAACAACCCTGCAACCAAATAACAAAGAGTCTCTTCTGTCCCCAACACACCCAATACAATGGTAAATTGTATAGGTGCACTAGTTCGGCGAAGAGATGGTGATACAAGTGCAAAATAGATAGTAGATAAAGGTTTTTGTAATCTGAAATAATAAAAAGAAGCAAGGTAGCAGGCGATAAAAGTGAGCGTAAACGGTATTGCAATGATAGGAAACAAGGCCTAGGGTTCATACTTTCATTAGTGCAAGTTCTCTCAACAATAATAACATAGATAGAACATATGACAAGCCCTCAACATGCAACAAAGAGTCACTCCAAAGACACTAATAGCGGAGAACAAACGTAGAGATTATGGTAGGGTATGAAACCACCTCAAAGTTATCCTTTCTGTTCTATCTATTCAAGAGTTCGTAGTAAAATAACATAAAGCTATTCTTTCCGCTCAATCCATCATAGAGTTCATACTAGAATAACACCTTAAGACACAAATCAACCAAAACCCTAATGTCACCTAGATACTCCATTGTCACCTCAAGTATCCGTGGGCATCATTATACGATATGCGTCACACAATCTCAGATTCATCCAACCAACATAAAAGTACTTCAAAGAGTGCCCCAAAGCTACTACCGGAGAGTCAAGAACGTGTGCCAACCCCTATGCATAGGTTCCCAATTTCACGAAACCCGCAAGTTGATCACCAAAACATACATCAATTGGCACATGATATCCCATTGTCACCACAGATAATCACGACAAGACATACATCAAGTGTTCTCATAAAGACTCAATCCGATAAGATAACTTCAAAGGGGAAACTCAATTCATCACAAGAGAGTAGAGGGGGATAAACATCATAAGATCCAACTACAATAGCAAAGCTCGGGATACATCAAGATCGTTCCATAGAGGAACACGAGAGAGAACACGAGAGAGAGAGAGATCAAACACATAGCTACTGGTACATACCCTCAGCCCCAAGGGTGAACTACTCCCTCCTCGTCATGGATAGCGCCAGGATGATGAAGATGTCCTCCGGTGATGGGATCCTCCTCCGACAGGGTGCCGGAACAGGGTCCCGATTGGTTTTTGGTGGCTACAGAGGCTTGCGGCGGCGAAACTCCCGATCTAGGTTCTGTTCTGGAAGTTTTTGGGTACGTAGGTATATATGGGTGCAGGGGGTACGTCGGTGGAGCTACGGGGGTCCCACGAGGCAGGGGGCGCGCCCCCCACCCTCGTGAGCACCTCCCGTATCTCCTGACGTGCACTCCAAGTCCTCCGGGTGGCTTTCCTTCCAAAAATAACTTCTCCAGTTGATTTTGTTCCGTTTTGACTCCGTCTGATATTCCTTTTCCTCGAAACACTGAAATAGGCATAAAACAACAAATCTGGGCTGGGCCTCCGGTTAATAGGTTAGTCCCAAAAATAATATAAAAGTGGATAATAAAGCCCAATATTGCCTAAAACAGTAGATAAAGTAGCATGGAGCAATCAAAAATTATAGATACGTTGGAGACGTATCAAGCATCCCCAAGCTTAATTCCTGCTCGTCCTCGAGTAGGTAAATGATAAAAAAGAATTTTTGATGCGGAGTGATACTTTGACATAATTTCAATGTAAATCTTCTTAATTGTGATAAGAATATTCAGATCCGAAAGATTCAAGACAAAAGTTCATATTGACACAAAAATAATAATACTTCAAGCATACTAATCAAAGCAATCATGTCTTCTCAAAATAACATGGCAAAAGAAAGTTCATCCCTACAAAATCATATAGTTAGGCTATGTTTCATTTTCATCACACAAAGATGTTCCCAACTTCTATACCCCCGATGACAAGCCAAGCAATTGTTTCATACTTAAATAATCTCAAACTTTTTCAACCTTCACGCAATACATGAGCATGAGCCATGGATATAGCACTATGGGTGGAATAGAATATGATGATGGGGATTGTGTGGAGAAGACAAAAAAAGGAGAAAGTCTCACGTTGACGAGGCTAATCAACGGGCTATGGAGATGCCCATCAATTGATGTCAACATGAGGAGTAGGGATTGCCATGCAACAGATGCACTAGAGCTATGAATGCTTCAACAAAAGAAAACTAGTGGGTGTGCATCCAACTTGTTTGCTCACGAAGACCTAGGGCATTTGAGGAAGCCCATCGTAGGAATATACAAGCCAAGTTCTATAATGAAAAATTCCCACTAGTATAAAAAGGACAACTTATGAGACTCACTACATGAAGAACAAGGTGCTACTTTGAAGCACAATATATGAGAATCACTACATGAAGAACAAGGTGCTACTTTGAAGCACAAGTGTGGAAAAAGAGATAGTAGCATTGCCCTTTTTTTTGGGCCTTTCTTTTTTTCTTTTTGGCCTTTCTCTTTTTTTTATTTGGGCAATGCTCTAATAATGATGATCATCACACTTCTATTGATTACAACACAAGGATTACTACTCGAAACTTAGAACAAGATATGACTCTATATGAATGACTCCGACGATGTACCGGGATGGTGCAATGAATCAAGAGTGACATGTATGAAAAATAATGCATGGTGGCTTTGCCACAAATACGATGTCAACTACATGATCATGCAATGGCAATATGACAAAAGTAATGTATGTCATGATGATGATGATGGAAGTTGCATGGCAATGTATCTCGGAATGGCTATGGAAATGCCATAATAGGTAGGTATGGTGGCTGTTTTGAGGAAGATATAAGGAGGTTTATGTGTGATAGAGTGCATCGTATCACGGGGTTTGGATGCACCGGCGAAGTTTGCGCCAACTCTCAAGGTTTGAAAGGGAAATGCACGGTACCGAAGAGGCTAGCAGTGGCGGAAAGGTGAGAGTGCGTATAATCCATGGACTCAACATTAGTCAAAAGAACTCATATACTTATTGCAAAAATTTAGAAGTCATCAAAAATCAAGTACTACGCACATGCTTCTAGGGGGATAGATTGGTAGGAAAAGACCATCGCTCGTCCCCGACCGCCACTCATAAGGATGCACAAGCCAGGTACACTTCATGTTTCAAATTTGTTACATAACTTTAACCATACGTGCATGCTACGGGACTTACAAACTTCAACACAAGCATTTCTCAAATTCACAATCACCCAACTAGCATGACTTTGATATTATCACCTCCATATCTCAAAACAATTATCAAGCATCAAACTTATCTTAGTATTCAATTCACTCAAAAGAAAGTTTCACATATCTTGAACACCAAGTATATTAACATTAAGCAAATCACCATGCTATTAACGACTCTCAAAATAATCTAAGTGAAGCATGAGAGTTCATCTATTTCTTCAAAATAAAACTACCACCATGCTCTAAAATATATAAGTGAAACACTAGAGCAAAAATTATCATGCTCAAAAGATATATGTGAAGCACACGAGTAAACGACAAACTACTCAAAAAGATATAATTGAAGAACAAAGAGTAGAAAAATAATTATGCAACTATGCAAGGACTCTCTCTCATTAAAGAATTTCAGATCTTGGTATTGTATTCAAGCAGCAAGAAAAACAAAATAAAATGACAATGCAAGGATAGCACAACTCATGTGAAGAAGCAAAAACTTAGGCTCAACCGATACTAACCGATAGTTGTTGAAGAAGAAAGGTGGGATGCCTACCGGGGCATCCCCAAGCTTAGATGCTTGAGACTTCTTGAAATATTATCTTGGGGTGCCTTGGGCATCCCCAAGATTGAACTTTTGTGTCTCCTTAATTCCTCTCATATCATGGTTTCTCTTTTTATCAAAAGCTTCATTCACAACAAACTCAACAAGAACTCGTGAGATAGGTTAGTATAAACCAATGCAAAACCTTATCATCTTCTACTGTAACAAATCACTAAAATTATTACTCAACATTGAATACTAAATGTCTCTGTATATTTAATACTCCTATCCTCAAATAGAATCATTAAACAAGCAAACATATGCAAACAATGCAACCATAACAGCAATCTGCCAAAATAGTACAGTCTGTAAAGAATGCAAGAGTAACAATACTTCCCTGACTCCAAAAATTATGAACTAAAATTCCCACTGTAATAAATTTATCAGAGCTCAATATGCAAAAATATTCAACGTTAGACCATGCTATGAATTTTCTAGGGAATTTTTGCAATAGCGGTAAACTTTCTATTTTCAAACAACAACATGCATACTAGCAAAATAAGCATGGCAAAGGCTATCCTTGACTTTTTTTATTGAAACTAAAGATGCAAAACATTATTCTAACTAACATCAAGAAAAAACTAGCCAAATAAAATGACGCTCCAAGCAAAACACATATCATGTGGCGAATAAAAATATAGCTCCAAGTAAAGTTACCGATAGACGAAGATGAAAGAGGGGATGCCATCCGGGGCATCCCCAAGCTTAGTTGCTTGGTTGTCCTTGAATTTTACCTTGGGGTGCCTTGGGCATCCCCAAGCTTAGGCTCTTGCCACTCCTTATTCCATAGTCCATCGAATCTTTACCCAAAACTTGAAAACTTCAACCACACAAAACTCAAAACAAAACTCGTAAGCTCCGTTAGTATAAGAAAATAAAACCACCACTTAGGTACTGTAATGAACTCATTCTAAATTCATATTGGTGTAATATCTACTGTATTCTAACTTCTCTATGGTTCATACCACTTAATACTATCCATAGATGCATCAAAATAAGCAAACAACACAATGAAAACAGAATCTGTCAAAAACAGAACAGTCTGTAGTAATCTGTATCAAACGTGTACTTCTGGAACTAAAAAAATTCTGAAGTAAATTGCTGGACCTGAGGAATTTCTCTATTAATCATCTGAAAAAAGAATCAACCTAAAATCACTCTCCAGTAAAAAAATGGCAGCCATTCTCGTGAGCGCAAAAGTTTCTGTTTTCTACAGCAAGATCATATAAGCTTCACCCAAGTCTTCCCAAAGGTTCTACTTGGCACTTTATTGAAACAAAAGCTATAAAACATGATTACTACAGTAGAATAATCATGTGGACACACAAAAACAGTAAGGATAAATATTGGGTTGTCTCCCAACAAGCGCTTTTCTTTAATGCCTTTCTAGCTAGGCATGATGATGACAATGATGCTCACATAAAAGAGAAGAATTGAAACATAACGGGAGCATCATGAAGAATATGACTAGCACATTTAAGCCTAACCCACTTCCTATGCATAGGGATTTTGTGAGCAAACAACCTATGGAAACAATAATTAACTAGCATAGGGAGGTAAAACAAGCATAGCTTCGAAACTTTAAGCACATAGGGACGAAACTTTAAGCACATAGGGAGGAAACTTGACATTATTGCAATTCCTACAAGCATATGTTCCTCCCTCATAATAATTTTTAGTAGCATCATGAATGAATTCAACAATATAACCAGCACCTAAAGCATTATTTTCATGATCTACAAGCATAGAAAATTTACTATTCTCAATATAAGCAAATTTCTTCTCATGAATAGTAGTGGGAGCAAACTCAACAAAATAACTATCATGTGATTGAAAATTAAGATCAAGATGACACGTTTCATGGTTATCATTATTCTTTAAAGCATACGTGTCATGACAATAATCACCATAGATAGGAGGCATGCTTTCATCATAGTAAATTTTCTCATCAAAACTTGGGGGACTAAAAATATTATATTCATCAAACATAGCTTCCCCAAGCTTGTGGCTTTGCATATCATTAGCATCATGGATATTCAAGGAATTCATACTAACAACATTGCAATCATGCTCATCATTCACATATTTTATGCCAAGCATTCTATGTAATTCTTCTTCTAGCACTTGAGCACAATTTTCCTTTCCATCATACTCACGAAAGGTATTAAAAAGGTGAAGCGTGTGAGACAAACTCAACTCCATTTTTTTGTAGTTTTCTTTTATAAAATAGACTAGTGCTAAAACAAGAAACAAAAAGATTCGATTGCAAGATCTAAAGATATACCTTCAAGCACTCACCTCGCCAGAAAAGAGCTTAGTGACGGAGTGTGAGTACCCTTTACCTAGCCTCCCCGGCAACGGCGCCAGAAAAGAGCTTGATGTCTACTACACAACCTTCTTCTTGTAGACGTTGTTGGGCCTGCAAGTGCACATGTTTGTAGGACAGTAGCAAATTTCCCTCAAGTGGATGACCTAAGGTTTATCAATCCGTAGGAGGCGTAGGATGAAGATGGTCTCTCTCAAACAACCCTGCAACCAAATAACAAAGAGTCTCTTGTGTCCCCAACACACCCAATACAATGGTAAATTGTATAGGTGCACTAGTTCGGCGAAGAGATGGTGATACAAGTGCAAAATAGATAGTAGATAAAGGTTTTGGTAATCTGAAATAATAACAACAGCAAGGTAGCAAGCGATAAAAGTGAGCGTAAAGGGTATTGCAATGATATGAAACAAGGCCTAGGGTTCATACTTTCACTAGTGCAAGTTCTCTCAACAATAATAACATAGATATAACATATGACAAGCCCTCAACATGCAACAAAGAGTCACTCCAAAGACACTAATAGCGGAGAACAAACGTAGAGATTATGGTAGGGTACGAAACCACCTCAAAGTTATCCTTTCTGTTCTATCTATTCAAGAGTTCGTAGTAAAATAACATAAAGCTATTCTTTCCGCTCAATCCATCATAGAGTTCATACTAGAATAACACCTTAAGACACAAATCAACCAAAACCCTAATGTCACCTAGATACTCCATTGTCACCTCAAGTATCCGTGGGCATCATTATACGATATGCGTCACACAATCTCAGATTCATCCAACCAACATAAAAGTACTTCAAAGAGTGCCCCAAAGCTACTACCGGAGAGTCAAGAACGTGTGCCAACCCCTATGCATAGGTTCCCAATTTCACGAAACCCGCAAGTTGATCACCAAAACATACATCAATTGGCACATGATATCCCATTGTCACCACAGATAATCACGACAAGACATACATCAAGTGTTCTCATAAAGACTCAATCCGATAAGATAACTTCAAAGGGGAAACTCAATTCATCACAAGAGAGTAGAGGGGGATAAACATCATAAGATCCAACTACAATAGCAAAGCTCGGGATACATCAAGATCGTTCCATAGAGGAACACGAGAGAGAACACGAGAGAGAGAGAGATCAAACACATAGCTACTGGTACATACCCTCAGCCCCAAGGGTGAACTACTCCCTCCTCGTCATGGATAGCGCCAGGATGATGAAGATGTCCTCCGGTGATGGGATCCTCCTCCGACAGGGTGCCGGAACAGGGTCCCGATTGGTTTTTGGTGGCTACAGAGGCTTGCGGCGGCGGAACTCCCGATCTAGGTTCTGTTCTGGAAGTTTTTGGGTACGTAGGTATATATGGGTGCAGGGGGTACGTCGGTGGAGCTACGGGGGTCCCACGAGGCAGGGGCGCGCCCAGGGGGGCGCCCCTACCCTCGTGAGCACCTCCCGTATCTCCCGACGTGCACTCCAAGTCCTTCGGGTGGCTTTCCTTCCAAAAATAACTTCTCAAGTTGATTTCGTTCCGTTTTGACTCCGTCTGATATTCCTTTTCCTCGAAACACTGAAATAGGCATAAAACAGCAAATCTGGGCTGGGCCTCCGGTTAATAGGTTAGTCCCAAAAATAATATAAAAGTGGATAATAAAGCCTAATATTGCCTAAAACAGTAGATAAAGTAGCATGGAGCAATCAAAAATTATAGATACGTTGGAGACATATCAGCTACCGTCCGGCCAGTGACCTCTATGAGGACTGGCTGGACCGCATCGCCGAGCTCGTCAGCACCACTGGAGAGGCTCCTACGCCCTATCGCTCACTGCCTCCCCCGCCGCCTGATAATCCCTAAGTGCAGGGAATCATCATCGCAATTTCCAAAGGTGGAAGTCATAAGTATGGAGTGTCAAACCCACAAAGAGCTAAAGGTAAGATCAATATTCTCTCAAGTCCTATCTGCCACTGATACGACTCTACATACACCGAACGTTTGCTTCCAACTAGAAACGATAAAAAAAACTATGTTGTGGGTATGAAGAGGGTAACTTTGCATGGTATCGGAGAGCTAAAATATAAAAGTAGGTGTTGTTATCATAAAGTTAGAATATATTACTTAATTACTATAACTAGCGAGTGTGGAATAATGATGGGTCAGTGTGTGGAATTATCCTAGGCAATTGTTAACAAGATCGGTAGTCGTCATTGCAATTTCATATGAGGGAGAGGCATAAGCTAACATAATTTCTCTTCTTGGATCATATGCACTTATGATTGGAACTCTAGCAAGCATCCGCAACTACTAAAGATCATTACGGTAAAACCGAACCATAGCATTAACATATAAAGTCCCCTTTATCCCATACACAACAACCCCCTTACTCGGGTTTAAGCTTCTGTCACTCTAGCAACCCACTATAAGCAAATCATGAACGTATTGCAACACCCTACAGCTGGAATCCCTCACGTGTGCACGACATGGAAGGCACAATAGGGCAACACCAAAATAAAACATACAACTCATACCAATCTAGATCATCAATCAACCCAAAGACAAAGGATATCTACTCAAAACATCATAGGATGGCAACACATCATTGGATCATAATATGTGGCATAAAGCACCATGTTCAAGTAGGGATTACAGCAGGGTGCGTGAGAGTGAACCGCGTAAAAGAGATGAGGATGGTGATGTTGATGAAGGCGATCACCACAGCGATGATTCCCCTCCCGATTGCACTCGGGCGCCACCAAGAGAGAGGAGGAGAGGTTCTCCCCCTTGTGCTTCTTCCTCCATGGCCTCCCCTAGATGGGGAGAGGTTCTCCCTCTGGTCCTTGGCCTCCATGGCGATGATGGCCCCTCCGAGATCCTCCCCCATGGCCTCCGGTGATGATGGCCCCCTCCGGCAGGGGGCCAGAGAGAGCCTAGATTGATTTCTCATGGCTACAGAGGCTTGTGGCGGTGGAACTTTCGATCTCTCCTCTGTTCTGGGGTTCCTAGGATTTATCGGAGGGGTTGGCGTCGGTTTCATGTCAAGGGGGCCCACGAGGTGTCCACGAGGCAGGGAGCGCGCCCTAGGGGGTGCCCTCCATCCTCGTGGTGGCCTCGGGACTCCCCTCCGGTATCTTTTTGTTCCAGTATTTTTTGTATTTTCCAAAAAGATTCTCCATTGGTTTTTAGCGCATTCCGAGAACTTTTATTTTCTGCACAAAAACAACACCACGGTAGTTCTGCTGAAAACATCGTCAGTCCGGGTTAGTTCAAATCAAATCATACCAAAATCATGTAAAAAATTATAAACATGGCATGAATACTTCATAAATTATAGATACGTTGGAGACGTATCAACACCCCCAAGCTTAATTCCTGCTCGTCCTCGAGTAGGTAAATGATAAAGAAATAATTTATGAAGTGTGAATGCTAGCAAGTGCATAGGTTTGATCAATGATAGTTTCAATCACTTTTTCTAGCATCATTATATATCATAACAGTAGCTCCACTCATAAAACTTCTCATGATCAAGTAACAAGCTATTCACATGTTAAACTATAGATCATAAACTTTCTTGAAAACTAACAAACCATGCTCTTAGTCATCAAACAGTTGCAATTCATCTTATTTTAAGGAAGGGTCTATGCAAGAGCTTTGATTTAGCAAACTCCACATACTCAACTATCATTTAATCTTTCACAATTGCTAACACTCACGTGATATTTATGGGTTCAAAGTTTTAATCGGACACAGAGAAAGATAGGGGCTTATAGTTTCGCCTCCCAAGCTTTTACCTCAAGGGTAATGTCAACAATAATACTTTATGAAAACCTACATCCAAGTGGATATATATATCCGGATCGCTCCAACACAAAGTGCTTGCAAAAGGAAAAAGTGTAAAAAGAAAAGGTGAAAATCACCATGACTCTTGTATTAGGGGAGAAGGTAAAAGTAAAAGATAGGCCCTTCATAGAGGGAACTAGAGGTTGTCATGCGCTTTTATGGTTGGATGCACAAAATCTTAATGCAAAAGAACGTCACTTTATATTGCCTCTTGTGATAAGGACCTTTATTATGCAGTCCATCGCTTTTATTTCTTCCATATCGCAAGTTCGTATAAAGCTTATTTTCTTCACACTAATAGATCATACATATTCAAAGAGCAATTTTTATTGCTTGCATCGATGACAACTTACTTGAAGGATCTTACTCAATCCATAGGTAGGTATGATGGACTCTCATGGAAAAACTGGTTTAAGGGATGTTTGGAAGCACAAGTAATATTTCTACTTGGTGCAAAGAATTTGGCTAGCATTAGAGGAAAGGCAAGATCAACATGTTGGATGATCCAAGACAATATAACTTATATTCGGATATAAGAAAACATAACCCATTAAGTTGTCTTCCTTGTCCAACATCAACTTTTTAGCATGTCATATTTTAATGAGTACTCACAATAACAAAAGATGTCCAAGATAGTATATTTATATGTGAAATCTCTCTTCCTTCAATATTCTTTCATCAATTGTTCAAGTGACCAATACTGCATTTGCTAACTTTCAATAAATTTACCACCTATACTTATTATGTGTGAATCCATTACTCCCCATGGTATAATCATATGAAATATATACAAATTCAGATTTATGATATTCAATTCATTCAACCATTTACTCATAAGATATACGTGAAGCACATGAGTAAAGGTCAAACTACTCCAAAAAGATATAAGTGAAGGACAATGAGTAGTCAAATAGTTAACTAGCCATGGGAGGATTCTCTATCATTCAAGATTTCAGATCTAATGATTTTATTCAATCAGCAAGTAAAATTGAAAATACGCTCCAAGCAAAACACATATCATGTGATGAATAAAAATATAGCTCCGAGTAAGGTATACCGATAGTTTTGAAGATGAAAGAGGGGATGCCTTCCGGGGCATCCCCAAGCTTATGCGCTTGGCTCTTCCTTGAATATTACCTTGGGGTTCCTTGGTCACCCCCAAGCTTAGGGTCTTTCCACTCCTTATTCTTCTCATATCGATATCTCACCCAAAACTTGAAAACTTCAATCACACAAAACTTAACGGAACTTCGTGAGATGGGTTAGTATGATAATGAGTAAATCATTTACTTTGGTACTGTCAAAGATAAGATTCATAATTGTTCTCACACAATGCCTACTTTACCATATCATTTCTACAATTTATATTGAGCAATATAAGCCATAGAAACTAGAAAACAAGCGAACTATGCATTGAAAACATAATCTCCCAGAAACAGAACAGTCTGTAATGATCGGAACAACAACCATACTTCTGCTACTCCAGAAATCCATACAAATTAGGAAAACCTGATCAATTTTTGTACAAATCCATTGCAAAAAGAATCATATCAAAAACACGTTGTTGTGAATTATCAAAACTAATTGACTGGGCACAAAAGTTTCTGATTTTCAGCAGGATCAACACAACTATCACCGTAAGCTATCCCAAAGGTCTTACTTGGCACTTTATTGATACAAAAGCTATAAAACATGATTACTACAGTAGCTCAATCATGTGAACACACGAAAACAGTAAGGATAAATATTGGGCTATCTCCTAACAAGCGCTTTTCTTTAATGCCTTTTAGCTAGGCAAGATGATTTCAATGATGCTCATATGAAAGATAAAAATTGAAACATAAAGAGAGCATCATGAAGAATATGACTAGCACATTTAAGTATAACCCACTTCCTATGCCTAGAGATTTTGTGAGCACACAATTTATGGGAAAAATAATCAACTAGCATAGGAAGACAAAATAAGCATAACTTCAAAACTTTAAGCACATAGAGAGGAAACTTGATATTATTGCAATTCCAACAAGCATATATTCCTCCCTCATAATAATTTTCAGTAGCATCATGAATGAATTCGACAACATAACCACCACATAAAGCATTATTTTCATGATCTACAAGCATAGAAATTTTACTAATCTCCACATGAGCAGACTTCTTCTCATTCGAAATAGTGGGAGCAAACTCAACAAAATAACTATCATGTGAGGCATAATCCAATTGAAAATAAAAATCATGATGATAAGTTTCATGGTTAACATTATTCTTTATAGCATACATGTCATCACAATAACAATCATAGATAGCAACTTTGTTCTCATAATCAATTGGAACCTGTTCCAAAATAGTGGAATCATTACTAATTAAAGTCAAGACCTCTCCAAATCCACTTTCACAAATATCATACTAAGATTCAACACCCTCCAAAATAGTGGGATCATTACTTCCTAAAGTTGACACTCTTCCAAACCCACTTTCGATGATAGTCTTATTCATACTCCAAAAGATATAAGTGAAGTTCATGGAGAATTCTACAATTGATATAGATTAACCAATGTCGAAGCTCAAAATATATAAGTGAAGCACATGAAGCATTCTATAAAACCATACTCAAAAGATTTAAGTGAAGCACAAAGAGCATTCTATAAGATCATACTTAAAAGATATAAGTGAAGCACATGAATCATTCCATAAATCAGTGAAGGGATATCTCATACTAGCATGATTCTTAAAGAAAAAGAAAAACACAAAGGACACAAATCATGTGAACAAAACAAAAGTGAGGTATACCAATAATTGTTGAAGAAGAAAGATGGGATGCCAACTAGGGCATCCCCAAGCTTAGATGCTTGAGTATCCTTGAAATATTTACTTGGGGTGCCTTGGGCATCCCCAGGCTTGTACTCTTGCCTCTCTTTATTCTTCTCACATCGGTAACTCCTCGTTCTTCGAACACTTCATCCACACAAAAACTTAACAAAAACTTGGTGAGATCCATTAGTATAATAAAGCAAATTACTACCTTTAGGTACTATTGTAAACTCATTCCAATTTCATATTAGCATTATATCTATTTTATTCCAACTTCACCATGGTTCATAGCCCGCGATACTACCTATAGATTCATCAAAATAAGCGAACAACACATAGAAAACAGAATCTGTCAAAAACAGGACAGTCTGTAGTAATCTGGAAATTTCGTATACTTTTGTAACTCCAAAAATTCTAAAACAAGGATGACAATTTAAAAATTGTATAAAAGTACTGTGCAAAAAGTTTCATACCCGTTTCACTTTCTAGTAAAAAATGTAAATTCACACGCTACAACCGAAGTTTCTGTTTTTGCACTGCACATAGTAAACAAGCAATCTAATCATCCTAAAACCAAAGCTTGGAACATTATTTTTATAATACAATGTATATATACAAGGGGGTAATTATTTTTAGAGAAACTTCCATGAAAAATTCTACATTGTTTCCATCAGCATGAACACAAGTGTTCAAGGTCGACCCTCACTTCTCCAATGCATAACTTTCCAATCACTTCTCTTTTTGGAAAAAAAATTAGGCATAAGAGGCAACTAAATTTTTTTGTATTTTCATTTTTTCATTAAACAAAAACTACTTAGTGAAGAAAGCAAACAAGCACACACGAGAATATCAACCCCACGCTATTGCTCCCCGGCAACGGCGCCACAAAAGAGCTTGATAATCCCCAAGTGCAGGGAATCATCGTAGAAATTTCCAAAGGTGGAAATGATAAGTATGGAGTGTCGAACCCACAAAGAGCTAAAGGTAAGATCAATATTCTCTGAAGTCCTATTTGGCACTGATACGACTCTACGCACCCCCAACGTTTGCTTCCAACTAGAAACGAGAAATAAAACTATGTTGTGGGTATGAAGAAGATAACTTTGCATGATATCGGAGAGCTAAAATATAAAAGTAGGTGATGTTATCATAAATTTAGAATATATTACTTAATTATTATAAATCGCAAGTGTGGAATAATGATGGGTCGGTGTGCGGAATTATCCTAGGCAATTGTTAACAAGATCGGTAGTCGTCATTGCAATTTCATATGAGGGAGGGGCATAAGCTAACATACTTTCTCTTCTTGGATCATATGCACTTATGATTGGAACTCTAGCAAGCATCCGCAACTACTAAAGATCATTAAGGTAAAACCCACCATACCGTTAACATATCAAGTCCCCTTTATCCCATACACAACAACCCCCTTACTCGGGTTTAAGCTTCTGTCACTCTAGCAACCCACTATAAGCGAATCATGAACGTATTGCAACACCCTACAGTGGGAATCCCTCATGTGTGCGTGGCACGGAAGGCACAATAGGACAGCACCAAAATAAAACATACAACTCATACCAATCTAGATCATCAATCAACCCAAAGACAAAGGATATCTACTCAAAACATCATAGGATGGCAACACATCATTGGATCATAATATGTGGCATAAAGCACCATGTTCAAGTAGGGATTACAGCGGGGTGCGGGAGAGTGGACCACGTAAAAGAGGTGAGGATGGTGATGTTGATGAAGACGATCACTGCGACGATGATTCCCCTCTCGATGCCACTCCGGCGCCACCAAGAGAGAGGAGGAGAGGTTCTCCCCCTTGTGCTTCTTCCTCCATGGCCTCCCCCTGGATGGGGAGAGGTTCTCCCTCTAGTTCTTGGCCTCCATGGCGATGATGGCCCCTCCGAGATCCTCCCCCATGGCCTCCGGTGATGATGGCCCCCTCCGACAAGGTGCCGGAGAGGGCCTAGATTGATTTCTCGTGGCTACAGAGGCTTGCGGCGGTGGAACTTCTGATATCTCCTATGTTCTGGGGTTTCTAGGATTTATAGGAGGGGTTAGCGTTGGTTTCACGTCAAGGGGACCCATGGGGAGTCCACGAGGCACGGGGCGCACCTCCACCCTCGTGGTGGACTTGGGACTCCCTTTCAGTATCTTTTTGTTCCAGTATTTTTTATATTTTCCAAAAATATTCTCCGTTGATTTTCAGCTCATTCCGAGAACTTCTATTTCTGCCCAAAAACAACACCATTGTAGTTCTGCTGAAAACAACGTCAGTCCGGGTTAGTTCTAATCAAATCATACCAAAATCATGTAAAAATATTATAAACATGGCATGCATACTTTATCAATTATAGATACATTGGAGACGTATCGCCGCCTAAGGCGGGCGACGTGGCCCACGGTGCGCCTCCTCCTCCTCTCCAGTGCGATGTCGTCCCCGAGCCAAGGTGCGAGGCCCCCCAGCGTGACCCGCCATGCAGGGCACCGGCGCGCGATGAATAAAGCTGCCAAGTGGTGCAGCGGCCTCAAGGAGAGGCGTGTGCGCTCCCACAACCGCCACGTCAAGACCGTGTGCCACCTGAGGTGGCGGCACGTGGGCGCCAAGACCAGGCTCCCATGAGCGCGACGGGCTGCCGAGCGTTCACTTCGGAGCTGCGCCACGTCGTCTGGCCTCGAAAGTTCAAGCCGGATCTGCCTCCGCGCTACGACGGCACCCCTGACCCTGCCGAATTCCTCCAGCTCTATGAGCTGAGCATCAAGGCGGTGAACGGCGACGACAAGGTCATGGCAAATTGGTTTCCCATGGCTCTCAAGGATGGCGCTCGCTCGTGGCTCCTGAATCTCCCGGTGGGGTCAATCTCCTCCCGGGATGAGTTACGTGAGCGCTTCGTCGCCAACTTCCAAGGCACCCGCGACCGCGCCCCTGCCACGAGCGACCTGCAGCGCATCAAGCAGCAACCAGGGAGACCTTGCACAAATACATCCAGCGCTTCACCAACGTTCGGCTCAAGATCCCCAAGGTGTCGGACGAGGCGATCATCTCAGTATTCACTAATGGCGTCCGGGATGTCAAGATGAAGGAAGAACTTGCCATACACGAGGATCTGTGCTCGGCTCTAGAGATGTTCAACATGGCAACCAGGTGCCCGAGGGTAGAGGAAGGTCGCCTCTCGCTCCTCGAGCCCCCAGAGACCGTCCCTGAAGACAAGAAGGCCAAGGCAAAGGACGTGAAGTGCAAGGGCCTGGCTGTGCTCACGGCCGAGCCCGAGATGAAGCGCGGTTGCGACCACCCTGAGTCTTCCAAGTGCAGCCGCCTATTTTGCGTCTTCCACAACGTGCACAACCACAACATCAATGAGTGACAAGAGCTCAGGGCCATCCGAGATGGGCGCCTTGGCCACTGCCCTGAGTGCAATGACCGTTGCTACGGCCGCGAACGAGGCCGTGGTGGAGGCCGCCGGGACACCCGTGACCCCCGTCAGGACAAGCATGATCAGGCTCGTGAGGACCGCTTGCAGGGACAGCCTCCCAACGGCCCCTGGAGGGACCAGCCTCGTGAGGACCGTCCTCAGGGCAACGCCGGCCTCCCTCCGCTGCCACCACCACCAAGGAGGAACCACGGCCACTGCCAGGATGATGGGGGCGGGGGCTTCCAAGAGCCTCGTACCGCCTGCATCCTATGTGGTGCTCAGGCCCCCGCCTCCCATCGCATCTTCAAGCAGTTTGCTCGTGAGGTGAACGCGGCCCTCCCCAATCTCGAGGCGTCGCGTCCCCTCAGGTGGTCCAAGTACTCCATCACCTTCGACTCTACAGATTAGCTCAAGTGTGGAGCCACAGCTGGCGCGCTCCCGATGCTCTGCTCACCGACCAACAACAATGTCCTTGTTACCAAGACACTTATTGACGGTGGTGCGGGGCTGAATGTCCTCTCTGCTGAGACGTTCGATAGGTTCCAGGTGCCCTACGATCAGCTCCTTCCCACCAAGCCTTTCTCAGGGGTGACAGACGGCTCCACCGTCCCGCTGGGGCAGATTCGCCTCCCTGTCACCTTCGGCAAGTGCGACAACTACCGCACCAAGCTCATCGACTTTGATGTTGCTCACATTCATCTTCTGTACAACACCATCCTCGGGTATCCAGCCCTTGCCAAGTTCATGGCGGTGACTCACCATGGCTACAACGTCCTCAAGATGCCAGGAAGCTGCGGCATCATCACGATCGCCTGTGATGAGAAGGATGCGGTGTACTCCTACGAGCGTGCCTATCAGGTCGCAGCGGTCGAGAACTCAGATTGCGAGGGTGCCATCCACCCTCCTGAGGTCGTTCCCAAGAAGAAGAAGAAGCTCCTCCTCAGGGGCCCTCAGGAGGCTGGGGCGTCCGATGATCGTGCCTCAAGCCCCGCGCCCATTGCTGGGGCGCCCTTCCCTCTCGCATAGGAAGGCGTGTCTGATGCCCCTCTCAGGCTGGTCTTGGGGGCTCTCCTCTAGAGGGCCTCTCACCTGACCAGCGTCATGAGGGAGGGGTTCGGGCACCATGTGGAGGCATGCTTCAACGCGCGCTTCTGTGAGCAGGGCGCATGGTGATACGTCCCTAATGTATCTATAATTTATGAAGTATTCATGCTATTATATTATCCATCTAGGATGTTTTATATGCTCTTTTATATGATTTTTGGGACTAACCTTTTAACCTAGAGCCCAGTGCCAGTT
This sequence comes from Triticum dicoccoides, assembly GCF_002162155.2. Lineage (NCBI taxonomy): Eukaryota > Viridiplantae > Streptophyta > Magnoliopsida > Poales > Poaceae > Triticum > Triticum dicoccoides. The sequence goes on from NC_041383.1 coordinate 618,196,327, forward strand.
TCTGTTTTCTCCTTGTTTTTGAGTTTTATAGAAAAGGAATACCAAACGGGGTCCAATTGACGTGCCAATTTTTGATGATTTTTTATGGACCAAAAGAAGCCCCTGGAGTGCAAGAGTTGGGTCAGAAGAGTCCCGGGCTGCCCATGAGGGTGGGGGCGCGCCCACCCCCCTGGGGCGCGCCCCCCTGCCTCGTGGACAGCCCGGAGACCCCCCTGACTTGAAATCAATGCCAACCTCTCCTATAAATACAGAAACCTTCGGGAAATAACCTAGATCAGAAGTTCCGTGCAGCAAGCCTCTGTAGCCACGAGAAGTCAATCTAGGCCCTCTCTGGCACCCTGCCGGAGGGGGCCATCATAACCAAAGGCCATGGCGGAGAATCTCGGAGGGGCCATTATTGCCATGAGGGCCAAGGACCAGAGGAAGAACCTTTCCCCATCCAGGGGGAGTCCATGGAGGAGGAAGCACAAGGGGGAGGACCTCTCCTCCTCTCTCTCGGTGGCGCCGGAGTGCCATCGGGAGGGGAATCATCGCCGCGGTGATCGTCTTCATCAACATCACCATCATCATCACCATCCTCATCTCTTTTACACGGTCCACTCTCCCGCACCCCGTTGTAATCCCTACTTGAACGTGGTGCTTTATGCCACATATTATGATCCAATGATGTGTTGCCATCCTATGATGTTTTGAGCAGATATCTTTTGTCTTTGGGTTGATTGATGATCTAGATTGGTACAAGTTGCATGTTTTACTTTGGTGCTGTCCTATGGTGCCCTCCATGTCGCGCAAGCGTGAGGGATTCCCGTTGTAGGGTGTTGCAATATGTCCATGGTTTACTTATTGTCTGCGTTGCATGAGTGATTGAAACACAACACGGATAAGTGGGACATGGTGTATGGGAATAAAGGGGACTTGATGGTTTAATGCTATGGTTGGGTTTTACCTTAATGATCTTTAGTAGTTGCAGATGCTTGCTAGAGTTCCAATTATAAGTGCATATGATCCAAGAAGAGAAAGTATGTTAGCTTATGCCTCTCCCTCATATGAAATTGCAATGACGACTATCGGTCTTGTTAACAATTGCCTAGGATAATTCCGCACACCCATCCATAATTATTCCACACTCGCTATTTATAATATTTAGTAATATATTCTAATTTTATGATAATAGCACCTACTTATATATTTTATCTCTCGGATATCATGCAAAGTTATCCTCTTCGTACCCACAACTAGTTTTATTTCTCGTATCTAGTTGGAAGCAAACGTTCGGTGTACCTAGAGTCGTATCGGTGGCAGATAGGACTTGAGAGAATATTGATTTTACCTTTAGCTCATTGTGGGTTCGACACTCCATACTTATCACTTCCACCATTGGAAATTGCTACGATGATTCCCTTCACTTGGGGATTATCAAGCTCTTTTCTGGCGCCATTGCCGGGGAGCAATAGCGTGGGGTTGATATTCTCGTGTGCGCTTGTTTGCTTTCTTCACTAAGTAGATTTTGTTTTCCCTTTTTTCTATTTAGTTGTGGGTGAAACATACAAAAAAAATTAAAGAATGAAAATACAAAAAAAATTACTTGCCTCTCATGCCTAAAAAAGTTTTTCAAAAAGAGAAGTGATTGGAAAGTTATGCATTGAAGAAGTGAGGGTCGACCTTGAGCACTTGTGTTCATGCTCACGGAAACAATGTAGAATTTTTTCATGGAAGTTTCTTTGTAAATAATTATCCCCTTGTATATATCCATTGTATTATAAAAATAATGTGCCAAGCTTTGGTTTTAGGATGATTAGATTGCTTGTTTACTATGTGCAGAACGAAAACAGAAACTTTGGCTGTAGCGCATGATTTTACATTTTTTACTGGAAGGTCAAATGGGTCTGAAACTTGTCGCAAATTACTTTTGTACAAATTTGTCAAATTTTCATATTTATTTCATAATGTTTGGAGTTACAGAAGTTTACTAAACTTCCAGATTACTACAGACTGTCCTATTTTTGACAGATTCTGTTTTTCGCGTGTTGTTTGCTTATTTTGATGAATCTATGGCTAGTATCTGGGGGGTATGAACCATAGATAAGTTGGAATACAGTAGGTTTAACACCAATATAAATAAATAATGAGTTCATTACAGTACCTTAAAGTGGTAGTTTGCTTTATTACACTAACGGATCTCACAAAGTTTCTGTTAAAGTTTTGTGTGGATGAAGTGTTCGAAGATCGAGGAGCTATCAATACGAGAAGAATAAAGAGAGGCAAGAGTTCAAGATTGGGGATGACCAAGGCACCCCAAGTAAATATTTCAAAGGATACTCAAGCATCTAATCTTGGGGATGCCCCGGTTGGCATCCCATCTTTCTTCTTCAACAAATATAAGTATACCCCCGGTTTTTGTTTTGTTCACATGATTTGTGTCCTTTGTGTTTTTGTTTTGGGATAATTAGATTTATGCCCCTAGTTGTGTCCCACTCGTCTGTTTTACCCCTAATTCCCAAAAGTCACCGGTTCTGTCCAAGTCACTTTGCTCCTCTTATGCTTTTGCCCTTTGACCGTTTGACTGTCAATTTGAAAACTTCATAACTAATTCATACTAAATCAGAAAAATGCAAATAAGATACCAAAATGTTCATAAAAACATCACCTATATGTCGGTCTCATTTGCATTCATGAAAAAAGTGTTGGAAAGTGCACGTCCGAGTTTTAGCTCTTTTGATACCACCATGAATAGTAAACTCTAAAAAAATTTAAAAAAATTAAAAAAATATGGTGGCAAAGAACGACAAATGTTCTAAGTGCTTGCCAAGTTTCATTAGGGAACGACTTTCGTGGAAGTCGTGGCAAAAAATAATCTATTTTGGAGTGTTGATTGTTTTTTTGCCACGGCACCCACGAATGCTATTCCCTGATGAAACTTGGCAGGCACTTAAAACATTTGTCATTCTTTGCCACCAATTTTTTTTGAATTTTTTTGAACTTTTTTGATTTTACTATTCATGGTGGTAGCATAAGAGCTAAAGCTCGGATGGGCACTTTCCAACACTTTTTTCATGAATGCAAATGACACTGACATATAGGTCATGTTTTTCTGAACATTTTGGTATCTTATTTGCATTTTTCTGATTTAGTATGAATTAGTTATGAAGTTTTCAAACTGACAGTCAAACGGTCAAAGGGCAAAAGCATAAGAGGAGCAAAGTGACTTGGACAGAACCGGTGACTTTTGGGAATTAAGGGTAAAACAGATGAGTGGGACACAACTAGGGGCATAAATCTAATTATCCCTTGTATTTATTTTCCTTTAAGAACCATGATAGTATGAGTTAGCCCTTCATTGATTTATAGAATACTTCATGTGCTTCACTTATATATTTTAAGTATGATCTTATAGAATTGCTCTTTGTTCTTCACTTAAATCTTTTGAGTATGGTTTTATAGAATGCTTCGTGTGCTTCACTTACATATTTTGGGCTTGGATATTGGTTAGTCTATATTAATTGTAGAATACTCCATGAACTCCACTTATATCTTTTGGAGTATGAATAATACTATCATCTAAAGTGGGTTTGGAAGAGTGTCAACTTTAGGAATTAGTGATCCCACTATTCTGAATGAGAAGAGTTTTGCTTATGTGGAGAGTAGAAAAATTTCTATGCTCGTACATCATGAAAAGAATGCTTTATGTGATGGTTATATTGTCTAATTCATTCATGATGCTACTGAAAATTATTATGAGGGAGTAATTTATGCTTATATGAGTTGCAATAATACCAAGTTTCCTCTCTATGTGCTTAAAGTTTTGAAATTATACTTGCTTTGCCTTCCTATGCTAGTTGATTCTTGTTCCCTTAAATTATGTTCTCCAAAAATCACTAGGCATAGGAAGTGGGTTAGATTTAACTGTGCTAGTAATATTCTTCATGATGCTCTCTCTATGTTTCAATTCTTTTCTTTTATGTGAGCATCATTGAAATCATCATGCCTAGCTAAAAGGCATTAAAGAAAAGCGCTTGTAAACCCAATATCTACCCTTGCTGTCTTTGTGTGTTTACATGATTAAGCTATTGTATTAATCATGTTTTATAGATTTTGTTTCAATAATTTGCCAAGTAAGAACTTTGGGAAGACTTGGGTGGAAGTTAATGTGATCTTGCTATAAAAGACAGAAACTTTGCGCTCACGGGATTAGCTGCCACTTTTTTTTTACAGAAGATTGCTTTTGAGTTTATTATTTTTGCATAAGATTAATAGACAAATTCCTCACACCCGCCAATTTATTTCATAATTTTTGGAGTAGCAGAAGTATGGTTGTTGTTCAGATGATTACAGACTATTCTGTTTCTGACAGATTCTGTTTTCAATGCATAGTTTGCTTGTTTTCTAGTTTCAATGGCTTATATTTCTCAATATAAATTGTAGAAATGATATGGTACAGTAGGCATTGTGTGAGAACAATTATGAACCATGTCTTTGACAGTACCAAAGTGAATGGTTTGCTCTTTATCATACTAACCTATCTCATGAAGTTCCGTTAAGTTTTGTGTGATTGAAGTTTTCAAGATTTGGGTGAGATATCGATATGAGGAGAATAAGGAGTGGAAAGGCCCTAAGCTTGGGGATGCCCGAGGCACCCCAAGGTAATATTAAAGGAAGACTCAAGCGCCTAAGCTTGGGGATGCCCCGGAAGGCATCCCCTCTTTCGTCTTCAAAACTATCGGTATACTTTACTCGGAGCTATATTTTTATTCGTCACATGATATGTGTTTTGCTTGGAGAGTATTTTCAATTTCACTTGCTCTTTGAATAAAATAATTGATCTGAAATCTTGAATAAAAAAGAATCCTCCCATGGCTAGTTAATTATTTTACTACTCAGTGTTCTTCACTTATATCTTTTGGAGTAGTTTGTCATTTGCTCACATGCTTCACGTATATTCTATGAGTAAATGGTTGAATGAATTTAATATCATAAATCTGAATTTATATATGTTTCATATGCTTATACCATGGGGAGCACGTAATAAGTATAGGTAGTAAACTTACTGAAAGTTAGCAAACGCAGAATTGGTCACTTGAACAATTCATGAAAGAATATTGAAGGAAGAGAGATTTCACATATAAATATACTATCTTGGACATCTTTTGTAATTGTGAGCACTCATTAAAATATGACATGCTAAAAGGTTGATGTTGGACAAGGAATACAACATAATGGCTTATGTTTTCTTATATCTGAAATAAAGTATATTGTCTTGGATCATCCAACATGTTGAGCTTGCCTTTCCCTCTCATGCTAGCCAAATTCTTTGCACCAAGTAGAAATACTACTTGTGCTTCCAAACATCCCTTAAACTAGTTTTGCCATGAGAGTCCACCATACCTACCTATGGTTTGAGTAAGATCCTTCAAGTAAGTTGTCATTGGTGCATGCAATAAAAATTGCTCTCTGAATATGTATGATCTATTAGTGCGAAGAAAATAAGCTTTATACGAACTTGTGATAGGTAAGAAATAAAAGCGATGGACTGCGTAATAAAGGTCTCTATCACAAGAGGCAATATAAAGTGATGTTCTTTTGCATTAAGATTTTGTGCATCCAACCTTAAAATCGCAAGACAACCTCTACTTCCCTCTGCGAAGGGCCTATCTTTTACTTTTATCTTCTACCCTTATACAAGAGTCATGGTGATCATCACCTTTCCTTTTTACACTTTTTCCTTTGGCAAGCACTTTGTGTTGGAGTGATCCGGATATATATATCCACTTGGATGTAGGTTTTCATAAAGTATTATTGTTGACATTACCCTTGAGGTAAAAGGTTGGGAGGCAAAACTATAAGCCTCTATCTTTCTTTGTGTCTGATTAAAACTTTGAACCCATAAATATCACATGAGTGTTAGCAATTGTGAAAGACTATATGATAGTTGAGTATGTGGGATTTGCTAAATCAAAGCTCTTGCATAGACCCTTCCTGAAAATAAGATGGGTTGCAATTGTTTGATGACTAAGAGCACTGTTTGTTAGTTTTCAAGAAAGTTTATGATCTATACTTTAATAGGTGAATAGCTTGTTACTTGATCATGAAATTTTTTATGAGATGAGCTACTGCTATGACATATAATGATGCTAGAAAAGGTGATTGAAATTATCATTGATCAAACTTGTGCACCTGCTAGCATTCACACTTCATAAATTATTTCTTTTATCATTTACCTACTCGAGGACGAGCAGGAATTAAGATTGGGGATGCTGATACGTCTCCAATGTATCTATAATTTATGAAGTATTCATGCTATTATATTATCCATCTAGGATGTTTTATATGCATTTATATGCTATTTTATATGATTTTTGGGACTAACCTATTAACCTAGAGCCCAGTGCCAGTTTTTGTTTTCTCCTTGTTTTTGAGTTCTACAGAAAAGGAATACCAAACGGGGTCCAATTGACGTGCCAATTTTTGATGAATTTTTATGGACCAAAAGAAGCCCCTGGAGTGCAAGAGTTGGGCCAAAAGAGTCCCGGGCTGCCCATGAGGGTGGGAGCGCGCCCACCCCCCTGGGGCGCGCCCCCTGCCTCGTGGACAGCCCAGAGACCCCCCTGACTTGAAATCAACGCCAACCTCTGAGGGAGTCCTGGATAAGGGGGTATCCGGCCTGCCGGACTATATACTTTGGCCGGACTGTTGGACTATGAAGATACAAGATAGAATACTTCGTCCCATGTCCGGATGGGACTCTCCTTGGCGTGGAAGGCAAGCTTGGCGATTCGGATGTAGATCTCCTTCTCTGTAACCGACTCTGTGTAACCCTAGCCCCTTCCGGTGTCTATATAAACCGGAGGCTTTAGTCCATAGGAGACAACAACAATCATACCATAGGCTAGCTTCTAGGGTTTAGCCTCTCTGATCTCGTGGTAGATCAACTCTTGTAATACTCATATCATCAAGATCAATTAAGCAGGAAGTAGGGTATTACCTCCATCGAGAGGGCCCGAACCTGGGTAAACATCATGTCCCCAGTCTCCTGTTACCATTAGCCTTAGACGCATAGTTCGGGACCCCCTACCCAAGATCCGCCAGTTTTGACACCGACATTGGTGCTTTCATTGAGAGTTCCTCTATGTCGTTGCTACAAGGCTAGATGGCTCCTCCATCCTTCAACCACGCTGTCCTGGGTGAGACTTTTTTTCCCGGACAGATCTTCGTGTTCGGCAGCTTCGCACTACGGGCCAATTCGCTTGGCCATCTGGAGCAGATCGATCGCTACGCCCCCGGCCATCACGTCAGGTTTGGAAACCTAAACTACACCGCCGACATCCGCGGAGACTTGATCTTCAGCGGATTCGGGCCTGTGTGAGGAGCGCCAAACAATCACGACGTGCATGACCTAGATCTGTAGTCGGACAGTATTCAGAACATCGCACCTGCTACCGCTCCGGACTTCGCTCTAGAGCGGGCCGTGCCTTCCAAGGACGGGTGGATGGACCCCGCCCCGGAGGCCGCACACTCCTTGGCGTTGGAGCCGAACACAGACTCCTCTCCTAAAGGGATCTATGTCTCCGGACCCCCGGACTCACCTCTGGCCGTGTGTTCCGGGCCGCGTGCATCCGTGCCCATTGAATCTAACTGGGCTCCAGTCATGGAGTTCACCGCCGCGGATGTCTTTCAGCACTCACCCTTTGGAGACGTGCTAGATTCTTTAAGGTCTCTCTCTCTGTCAGGAGACTCCTGGCCGAACTATGTCCGGCTCGAGTGGGAAGCTGGCGACAAAGAAATTCGTTTCCCACCCACCACCCACTTAATAGCCACGGTCGATGACTTAACCGACGTGCTTAACTTCGACTCCAAAGACATCGATGTTATAGACGACGATGCAGGAGAAGAACAGGAACCACCGCCCACAGGGCGCTAGACTGCCACCTCTTCATATGACATATACATGGTGGATACTCCCAAAGAAACCAATGGCGATGAGGTAACGGAAGATAACCCCTCGGGGAAGAGAGCAAAACACGGGCGTCATTGGCGCTGCTCCAAGCCTCTCCACAACAATACCGGCACTGGAGAAGAAAATCCAGATGGTGCCGAAGAGGAATAAGATCCTGATCAACTCACCTTCGAGCAAGCTTAACAGGAATACGGGCTGGCTAGCCCAGATGAACAGGCGACGGATGGATACTTGGAGGATGATAACTATATGCCTCCCTCCGAAGACGAGGTGAGCCTCGGTGACGACGAATTCGGTGTACCAGAGGATCCCATAGAGTAGGAGCGCTTCAAGCGCAGGCTTATATTCACTGCAAGAAGCCTGAAGAAGAAGTAGCAGCATCTCCAAGCTGACCAAGACCTGCTCGCAGACAGATGGACCGAAGTCCTGGCGGCCGAGGAATACCGACTCGAGCCCCCGAGCAGGGGATACCCAAAGCATAAACCGCTAGAAGAAGAGGCCTAAGAGCCTGAACTTCCAGCACAAGATGAGGCTGACCGGCTACCTCGTGGCCGAGATCAAACAGGCTATCGGGTTGGACACCAGACCGCACCCCCACGCCAGTTCACCACGACCCGGGGGAATACGCAAGACCTGCAAGACATATAGGAAAACAATGCAGGACAACCAAGATCGATCTACAGATCATGGGGGCACGCCATAGCTCATGACACCGATCGTCATGCCAGATACAATACTGATAAATCCGGCCAGGCCAGACATTACTGACCAGACCCAATCGGAATACACCGCCACATAGCCCGACACAGAGGCGCCGCACACCCCCTCTGCTTAACTGATGAAGTAATGGAACATGAATTCCCAGAAGTGTTTAAACCCGTCAACATCGAGTCATACGATGGCAAAACAGACCCCGCGGTGTGGATCGAGGATTTTCTTCTCCAAATTCACATGGCCCACGGTGATGGCCTACATGCCATCAAGTATCTCCCACTAAAGCTTAAAGGGCCAGCTAGACACTGGCTGAATAGCCTGCTAGCAAACTCCATTGGCAGTTGGGAAAATCTTGAGGATGCATTCCTCGATAACTTCCAGGGCACCTATGTGCGACCACCGGATGCTGATGACTTAAGTCACATTACCCAACAGCCCGGAGAGTCAGCCAGGAAATTCTGGACTCGGTTTCTCACTAAAAAGAACCAAATTGTCGACTGTCCGGACGCTGAGGCCCTGGCGGCCTTTAAGCATAATATCCGCAACGAGTGGCTTGCCCGGCACCTCGGCCAAGAAAAACCGAAGACCATGGCGGCCCTCACGACACTAATGACCCGCTTTTGCACGGGTGAGGACAGTTGGCTGGCTCGCAGCAACACCGCGCCTGGAAACCCTAGTACTTCAGATATCCGTGACAGTAACAGAAAGCCACGACGCAACAGACACAAGCGTCGAAATAATGGCGACAATGCGGATGATACGATAGTCAATGCCGGATTTAGCAACTCCAAATCCGGTCAGCGGAAGAAGCCGTTCAAAAGAAACAATTCGGGATCGTCCAGTCTAGACTGCATACTCGACCGCTCGTGCCAGATTCATGGCACCCCCGATAAACCAGCCAATCACACTAACAGAGATTGCTGGGGGTTCAAACAGGCCGGCAAGATAAACGCCGAGAACAAGGACAAAGGGCTGCATAACGACGATGACAAGGAGCCCAGCGTTCAAACACTGGAGGGCAGAAGAACCCCCCCCCCCCAGGTAAAAATGGTGAACATGATCTATGCCACCCACATCCCCAAACAGGAGCGAAAGCGTGCACTTAGGGACGTCTATGCGATGGAGCCCGTCGCCTCGAAATTCAACCCATGGTCATCCTGCCCGATCACCTTTGATCGTAGGGACCATCCCACCAGCATCCGTCACAGCGGCTCAGTCGCATTGGTCCTTGACCCAATCATCGACGGGTTCCACCTCATGCGAGTCCTCATGGACGGTGGCAGCAGCCTGAACCTGCTTTATCAGGATACAGTGTGCAAAATGGGAATCGATCCGTCATGGATCAAACCCACCAAAACCACCTTCAAAGGTGTAATTCCAGGGGTAGAGGCCTGATGCACGGGCTCAATAACCCTGGAAGTGGTCTTTGGATCTCTGGATAACTTCCGAAACGAGGAGTTAATCTTCGATATCGTCCCTTTCCGTAGTGGCTATCAAGCACTACTTGGATGAATCGCGTTCGCTCATTTCAACACGGTACCGCACTATGCATATCTCAAGCTCAAGATGCCAGGACCTCGCGGGGTCATAACAGTTAATGGAAATACAGACCGCTCCCTCCGTACGGAAGAACATACTGCGGCCCTCGCGGCAGAAGTACAAAGTAGCCTCCTTCGACAAACAGCCAATCCGGCAACGACATATCCGGACACCGTCAAGCGAGTCCGGAGTACCCCGCAACAGGACAGTCAGGCACGCCAGGAGCTCGATTAGCAATCCGGCTTCCACCCCAGCCCCATTCAAGCAGCGTTCATACCACGCGTGCACAATTACGCGCTCAAAATATCATGGGCATAGGTGGAGGCGAGATGACAATGCGGCCGGAGTGCGGTTCAGCCGCCAGGAGGCCCGCATACCTTTTTTTTTCCTTTTTCAGGACCCCACTTTCGGGCAGCCCCTTCAGAAGAGATCGGATAACCGGACTCATTATGGAGGGGGCACCAAGGAGGCAAGAGGCTTTTGCACACTAGGGAATACTCAGGTGGTCTTCTTCAATGATTGTTATACCTGTTCTTACATACCCGCATGTAGCCTGCCCTTTGATAGGACATGTCAAATAGTCCTATTTTTTCTGCTTAATGCATCAATTGTACACCCACGTCTTGCCGTATTGTCCAAATAAATTGGAAGTAGTACGTAGCGTCAGCTTCTTATTACTATCCTCATACTTTTTGTTGAATATTTATTCAATATTGCATCCGTACATTTTGGTACGGTCAGTTTGCCAGGGGCTTCTTATCGAGCCCGATACTATGGCAAGGAAAGTCCAAACACTTTCAACAGTGCGGCACCCCGAACTTATAGCATTATATGCATCAGCTCCGAATCATGTCTTGGGTCAATAGTTGGGTTAGCACGACTCCCTTGTTTTGGTACCTTACGTTTCATTATATCGGCTAAGGTAGCGTAGGGAGAACTACTGCGATTGTGTCCCGGTTCTTCCGGACGAGCACCTCAGTAGAGAAAGCCGAAAACTGACCGTCATGATGCTGCGAGAGTTGGTCGCTGTTCGCGAGGTACCAAAACCCCTAAAGATTTTTTCCGCTTAAGGTGAGGAATCGGCTTCGTCCGATTTAGGCGTGTATAACGCCTCAGTTCGGCTTTCCGAATACTAGGGGCTTCGCCGAAATTTAAAATTGTAGACTTCTATGGTCAAGTGAGTGTTATAAAGCCGAATAGTCCGATTGCCTTGTTCGCTGCGCTGAACACCTCCTTAAAGGACCAAAACTTTGGATAAAGAGTGTTTGGGTCTCCACGAACACCCCAGTACTAGTTACAAGGGGGCGGAAGCCGACGACTGGCCTACTTTCAGATTTTGATAAACAACCGCAGAGAAGGTAATATTTTAAATCAAACAAAGTGTTGCATAGCACAAATAAACCCGTTCTCATATTACACGGACGACATGAGTACATTCACTCAAAAATTATGTTCTTAGGACATTCATTCGCCACAAGACGAGCGCCTTTCATAACACCATCATAATATTTCTCGGGGCAGCGATGCTCCTTGCCCTCCGGGGGTCCATCCTTCACGAGCTTCTCATCGTCCAGCTTGCCCCAATGCACCTTCGCGCGGGCAAAGGCCCATCGGGCACCCCTCAATACATGCGGACTGCTTGATAACTTTCTAGCCGTGGACAGGCATGCACCATCCGCTTCACCAGGCGAAAGTAGCTGCCGGGCAGGGGCTCGCCAGGACACATCCGGACTATGAGGTCCCCCATGGCCTGTTTGGCCGCATTGTGGAGTTCGACCAGCTGCTTCAGTTGGTCACTCAGAGGCATCGGGTGTTCGGCCCCAGTATATTGGGACCAGAACAGCTTCTCCGTAGAGCTCCCCTCTTGAGCGCGATAGAACTCCGCAGCATCCGAAACGCTGTGTGGCAGATATGTGAATGCCCCTGGAGAGGTCCGGATTCGTGTAAGTAAAAGAAATGACTCCTCCACATGCTTGCTTTGCATAAAGAATGCCTTACCCTCTGCTATCTTCTTGGCCACCTGGATTTCATGGAGGGCCTTTGGGCTTCGTCCTTGGTGTCGGCCGCGCTCTGGAGGGCCTTTGCAAGCTCAGACGCTTGCGTCTTGTAGTCATGCTCCAGGGAGCCGAACTTCTGGCCGAGCTCCTGGAGCTCCTGCTGTACCTCTCCCACCCGAGCATCTTGCTTCTATCGCTCGGTGCGCTCAGTATCCGCCTTGGCTTCGACCGCAGACAACGCTTCCTTCAGGGCCGCCACTTCGGTCACGGTCCCTATCAAAAGCCATGAAGCTTTTTCTTAGCATCACCAACTTTTTATCCTCTATACGACATATGGACGGGGTTTTTCTCACCTCTGTTCGCCTCGAGCTGCTTCTTCACAAGGCCGAGCTCTTCTTCGGCCTGCCCGAGTTTGCGCTTGAGTCCGGCAACCTCAGCCGTGCGTGCAGCGGCGGTCAGCAGCAATGCCTATTTGATTCATACAGACAAATACTATTAGCTTCCTGCGGTTTTTTAGTTGACCCTCTGTTTGGCTTTTCTTTCCGAACACCAACCAGAGCATCAGGGGCTACTATCTATCGGGTGATATTTCCTCACACTCTCTTTACCTCAAAGCCTATTAGCAGGCTGGTGCAGGCTTTGGTCAATCCGCTTTTGGCGGACCAAACCTTCTCAATCACCGTACCCATAAGTGTATGGTGTTCATCCTTGATGGAAGCGCCTCAAAGAACTTCCAACAAATTATCCGATGCCTCCGGCTGGGCGGAGGTCATTGGCACGGCCGGCTCGCCCTCCTTCCCGAGGGACTGCTTACCGGAATCCGGAACCTTTGTAGGCTCCGGCACAGTAACCGACCGAGAGCCAGACTTGCTATGGCTCCCGTCAGCATAATCCATGGGGTTCTCATCCCCCATGTGTCCAGCGCCTGAGATTTTGCCTTGGGGCGTCTCCGGAACCGTCGCCTCCTGCTCCGGCATCCTTCGAGACAACAGCTCGGTGTCATCCACGGGTCGTGGAGAGGTCGCCGTCGGGAGCAAATTCATCTCCGACTCATTCAGAGACTCCTCTGAAGAGGACTCCTCGAGATCGGACCCGGCCGAACTGCATATACGTGTTCGACGTCATTACAAACCATGAGGTCGAAAGTCATAAAATAAATATTATGGAATGCAGATACTTACAACCTCGCCCGAGGTTTGCCCCTGGGCAGCCACTCCTCGTCACTAAAAGCGGCGGTAGTGTATTGATCTGGAAGGGACGCCTTGCCCTTCTTTGGCGTCCCGGCCTCCCCCGACGGGGCGGCCTTCCTTTTCTTATCCTCCCTAGTGCGGGGAGCAGGCATTTCTTCATGTTCTCCCCCGTCATCGGGGGAAGAATCTTCCTCATCGTCTTCAGATGACGACTCTATCACGACCCTGCGCCAGTGACCTTTTCTGGTCCCCGTGGCCACCTTCTTGGACCCTTCGGCCCCCTCAGTTGAGGCGGCCTTCTTCTTCTTCCTCTCCTCCCCTTCGTGGGAGGAGTGCGCCTCGTCCTCTTCTGGCGAGGGGTCGGGTGCGGCCTCGTGCCGAAGACCCCTTCGGGTCCCCGTGGCCTCCTTTTCGGCCTTTTTCTCTGGCACCTTGTAAGGCGCCGGAACCAGCATTTCCGCCAGGAGTGCGCTTACTGGGTCCTTTGGCAATGGAGCCAGACAGTCGGTCCGCTCCGCCATCTCCACCCACTCCTGTTTGGTCAGCAAGGTGACTTAAAAATCCTCCCCCGAAAGTACTAAGGGAACGTCTCGTAAATAGTCAAGGGACTTACCGGACTGGCAAGGCGCGTTGCGCTGAGCCCCCGGTCCTCGGAAAGGGGAGGAGGGACTTCGCTGGTCTTGAATAGAACCTTCCATATTTCTTTGTGTGTTGTGTCGAAGAGCTCTAGCAGCATCTGGTGTTCGGCCGGGTCAAACTCCCACATATCAAACGCCCGTCTTTGACACGGGAGAATCCGACTAATGAGAATAACCTGGACCACGTTGACAAGCTTGATCTTCTTGTCCCTCATACTTCTGAGGCAGGTCTCGAGTCCGGCTAGCTCCGTGGATTTGCCCCAGGCTAGGCCCTTCTTCTCCCAGGAGGTCAGCCGCGTGGGGATTCTGGGTCTGAATTTGGGGGCCGCCACCCAGTTGGCCTCGCGCGGCTCGGTGATGTAGAACCACCCTGATTGCCACCCCTTTATGGCCTCCACAAAGGAGCCATCGAGCCATATAACATTGGGCATTTTGCCCACCATGGCATCTCCGCACTCCGCCGGTTGGCCGCTCACAATCTTTGGCTTCACGCAGAAGATTTTAAACCACATGCCTAAGTGAGGCTTGATGCGGAGGAAGGCCTCGCACACGACGATGAATGCTGAGATGTTGAGGACCAAATTCGGGGCCAGATTGTGAAAATCTATCCCGTAGTAGTAAATGAGCCTGCGGACGAAAGGGTGGAGTGGAAATCCTAGTCGATGGACGAAATGAGGTAGAAATACCACTCTCTCCTGAGACTTTGGTGTAGGGGTAATCTGTCCCTCTGTTGGAAGCCTGTGCGAGATATTAGCGGCCAGGTATCTGGCTTCCCGAGGCTTGGTAATGTTCTCCTCTATGATAGAGGAGGCCATCCACTTGCCTCCCGCTCCGGACATGCTGCGGTCTTACGGAGAAGGTGAGAACTTGGGCGCTGGAGCTCGAGGGTGCGAGAATGGATGAGCGAAGGAAGAAGAAGGCATGGGTGAAAATGGGAGATTTCTGCCCCTTTATAAAGGCGATGTGAATGTGCGCCTCCCCACTTGCCTCTTGAAATCTCTTATTTTTCCAGGTGCCTTGATTAATGGCGCTGGTTGGTTTACCCATACCCGCATTGACGGAGATCCCGTGATAAGGGGACATAATCTCTGCTTTGACAAGACGTGCCAAAGAAATCGCCTCGCGATGTGTGCGGAAGCAGGTTGTAGAAAACGGTTTGAATAAAAACCAGACCGTGGCGTGATGTCACTTTTCGAAGAATTGTCAGCAGATTAGATTCGTGGATTATTACTATTCTCTCTATGGTGGTATATGGAATGTTATCTTGCAGAGCCGGACACGGTCCTTGTGTTCGGAATTTATCTTGGAGTATTCGGAGATGGAACCTGCCTCGCAATGCCGAGGACAATCTACGCGTCGGACTCATCGTCATTGAAGCCTGGTTCAGGGGCTACTAAGGGAGTCCTGGATAAGGGGGTATCCGGACTACCGGACTATATACTTTGGCCGGACTGTTGGACTATGAAGATACAAGATAGAAGACTTCATCCCGTGTCCGGATGGGACTCTCCTTGGCGTGGAAGGCAAGCTTGGCGATTCGGATGTAGATCTCCTTCTTTGTAAACCGACTCTGTGTAACCCTAGCCCCCTCCGGTGTCTATATAAACCAAAGGGTTTAGTCCGTAGGACACATATCAACAATCATACCATAGGCTAGCTTCTAAGGTTTAGCCTCTCTGATCTCGTGGTAGATCAACTCTTGTAATACTCATATCATCAAGATCAATCAAGCAGTAAGTAGGGTATTACCTCCATCGAGAGGGCCCGAACCTGGGTAAACATCGTGTCCCCAGTCTCCTGTTACCATTAGCCTTAGACGCACAGTCCGGGACCTCCTACCCGAGATCCGCCGGTTTTGACACTGACAACCTCTCCTATAAATACAGAAACCTTCGGGAAATAACCTAGATCGGAAGTTCTGGCACAACAAGCCTCTATAGCCACGAGAACTCAGTCTAGGCCCTCTCTGGCACCCTGCCGGAGGGGGCCATCATCACCGAAGGCCATGGAGGAGGATCCCGAAGGGGCCATCATCGCCATGAAGGCCAAGGACCAGAGGGAGAACCTCTCCCCATCCAGGGGGGAGGCCATGGAGGAGGAAGCACAAGGGGGAGGACCTCTGTGTAAGTGCATCTAGTGCCCCTTAGTGATTTTGGTGTATTGAAGACTTATAGGTTAAGGGACTGATGCGTTTGTGAGTGTACATAGGTCTATAAGTCTATGAGGAGTTTGATATTTACAGAGAAAGTCGACCCCTAAAAATGAAGTTCTTCATCTGAAGACTTTTTGAAGACTTGGAAAGTGAAGAAATTGGTGTGACCTTGAAGACTTGGTAATCATTCGAGGAACATGAAGCTTGAAGACTCTTATTTTTACTATTTCATTTTTTCTTTCTTGATTCATAGGAAACACTGTATTGTTAAAGGGGGTCGAGGAAATACTAAGGAAAAATTTCCATGTGATGCTCAACTCAAAATCCTACACCTACCAATCCTTTCGAGTGAAGCCATTGGAAATCTCACACAGTTCAGTCATATTATTCAGTGACAGAGACGAAGTTCTTCTGGTCTCTAAGGAATTTGTTCTGACTGAGGAGTTAGGAATTCGCCAGTGCGAATTGCCTACAAAGTGAGGAACATGATAGCCCTGAGGTATTTGAGAGTCAAATATTCCGACCGTTGATGTGCTACGCGCCAGCTGTCCCGAAATATCTACCCACCTAACGGTCATATCATTGAAGGGCATTTATGTCTTATCATGTTGGGCTGCTCCCTAGGCTATAAATAGCTGCCCCCTACAACCACTAGTTGGTTGGCTGCTCCGAGAGAAACTGACACTTGTCATTTGAGAGCAACCCATCCTCCGAGGACTTTGAGTGAAAATCATCAAGTGAGGAAATCCCAAACCCCAAACCTACAAACCCCAAAGTGATTGAGCATCACTGAAGAGATTGATCCTGCATGGATCTGACGCTTGTTTCCTTTGAAGACTGTGCTTCTTCCAGACGGTTAGGCGTCAAGGTCTAGAGCATCCAAGAGGAATTGTGGATCACCGAGTGACCGAGTTTATGAAGGTTCGGAAGTCACCTGAAGACTTACCACGAGTGATTGGGCGAGGTCTGTGTGACTTTAGCTCAAGGAGAATATGGTGAGGACCGTGTGTCCGGGACTAGGTGTCCTCGAGTTTAAATACTCAGCCGCTCCAACCAGATGTACAACTGAGACAGCAGTTGGAACTGGTCTACCAAATCATTGAATTCACCGAGCTTACTGGTTCTATTTCCTCAACTCTTTCATTTCCTCATCTCTGTTGTTGTGTGCTTGTTCATATCTGTTTGAAGACTTTGACTGAAGACTTTCTCAATTTCCTTAGTTCAATTTCTTCAGTCTGTCCATCTTCATCTTCTGTTATCCTGTGTTTACGCTTTCTGTACTCTGTGCTTGTCTTCATTTCATCATGATGACTATGCGTGTGTTCTGCTATGTTTACTTTTGAGCACTTATTCCGCTGTAAGTAGTTCTTCATTTAGGAATTTCCTCACCAGCAAATTCCTCAGTGAAGAATTCATAAAAATCTCCTATTCACCCCCCTCTAGTCGATATAACGCACTTTCAATTGGTATCAGAGCAAGGTACACCCTTGTTCTGTGTGATTTTGGTTTAACCGCCTGGATTTTTAGTTATGTCGACTGCAGGATTGAGGAACGTTTCCTGCCCCATCTTTGATGGTCATGAGTATCCTCGGTGGAAGGCCATGATGAAAAAGTGACTCATGGCTATGGATAGCAAACTGTGGACCGTCACTGAGATCGGTCTTACCGATCTATGCAAGATGGCGGAGGCTGATGACATTCGCAAGTACACTCTACTTAACCTCACAGCAAAGGATGTCATCTGCTCCAGTCTGTCCCGAAATCAGTTCAGGAATGTCATGCATCTCAATCACGTGAAGCTAATCTGGGACCGTCTCTCTGAGGTCTATGAAGGTCATCGGACTCATCATGATCCTTGATTTGAGGATTACAAGGAATCTCTCAATGCGATGACATTCGAACCAGAATCATCATCTTCCACCTCCTGCCTTATGGCAAACAGTGCTGAGGTAACTGAATGCTACCTATCCGAGTCTAGTGATGATGAATCTGGCGATGAATTTGGACCTAGCTATGTCAAACTTGCTTCTCTTGCCACTAAACAACAATGAGCTTTGGAAAAAGTTCAATACATGCTAAATAAGAGCGATGATATGTTGGGTGAAGAAATGGATCAGTCAAAAGCTTTGGCTGATAGTCTTCAGAGACTTCATTCCAAGTTTGACGACCTCCAAGGTCATCATAACACACTCTTATCTGATCACGAGAAGCTTTCTTATGAATTTCTTCAAAGAAAGCAAGATCTTGAGAAGCTAAGAGTGAGTTATGAAGATCTTCAGAAGGAGCGCGATTCATTACTTGCTCAACAAATCAGCGCTACTCAGGAAGAATTTGTTCCTCCATGTCTGAAGTGATTGAACGTGAATCTGCTAATTCTTCACCTGAATGCTCAAATGCTTCAAATGTTACAAATTCTTCACCTGTCTCTGCTATCACTAATTCCTCATCTGAGGACATTGCTAGTACCATTGATGATGCAGGGCTGAAGGAATTGTACACAACAGGCATGTACAAAAGCCTCAAAGGGCATCAGACTCTTTGTGATGTGCTTAAAAAGCAGATCCTCAACAAGAACCCTAGGGAAGATGGTATTGCCTTTGAGAGGAAACTCAATGCTGATGGAACATATTGGAAGCCTGAGTAGTATCCCAAAACCTCATGGGTTGCTACAAAGGGACCTCCAGTTGATCCATCCAATTTGTTTGGCTTTACATGTGAATCTCCTCATTCTTCTGATGAGTCATTTGACTCCAACTATAAACTGTTCAAAAATCAGAATGGTGAAGTATTTGCTAGATATGTTGGCACTAACTGCAGGAATGGTTCCCCTATGAAGAAAATCTGGGTTCCCAAAAGTCATCTTGAACGTCTTAAGGTGAATGTCCTCATGACACCACCGGTGAAGAATAGGAACCCCAGATCAAATTCTTCATATGGACCTAATTCTTCATATGGATCCAATTCCTCAAAAGAATCAAAATCCTCATATGATCATCATCGTGCTAACCCTTCTGTTTCGCAGGGTAGAGCTAAGGGCTATGAATATGAGTATTATTCTTCAAATCATTATGTTCATAAGTCCTCGAAGAATTTCTCTGCTTACTCATATGCTTACCCTAACCCCTCTTATGTGAAACAAAGTGGACTGGCTTCTATGCCACCTTTCTCATATGGTGCTCGTAGAGTGATGAATTCTTTGCCACCCCTTCCGATGTGGGTGGTGAAGAAAAAGAACTAATCTCTTATGCAGGGTCAGGTCTCCAGACGTGCTCAAAACGTCTGAAGAATTTGCTGGAGACCTGAAATGCCTGAAAGGACGCAGGCTAATCATGAAGAAATGATTGTTCATTTCACACGTCCTCATACTCATTTATCTGTGCTATTGCTTGATGAAATTGATCTGATGATATTGATGTCATATTCATCACTAATGAAGTATATGAGTTCGTAAGTTGCACTAATTCATCTGCAAGATGATCAACCCAAAGCAAACGAGTGGGTCCTCAATAGTGGATGTATGAATCACATGACTGGTGACAAGAATCTATTGATGGATGCTCCTTTATCACCATCACATCTGAAGCATATCATCTTCGTAGACAAAGGCAAAAGTCAGGTATTGGGTCTAGGTTAGGTTGCGATCTCAAAGGATCGACACATGGACAAAGTCATGCTTGTCGAGTCCTTAGGATACAACCATATGTCTGTCTCAATGCTTTGTGATCTTGATATGGTTGTTGTCTTTGGAAGATATCATTGTGTTGTGATCATGGAAGCTGACCATTTCAAAGTCTTCGAAGGCTTTAGGAGAGGAGACTTGTATATTGTTGATTTCTCTACAGGACCACAACCAGCCGTGTGCTTACTTGCAAAAGCTTCAGAAGCCTGGCTATGGCATCGACGACTTGGTCATGATGGCATGAGGAATCTGCACACACTTGCGAAGAAGAAGCATGTCATTGGCATTGAGAATGTCAAATTCCTCAAGGATCACTTGTGCGGAGCTTGTGAAGCTGGAAAGATGACAAAGGTCAAGCATCCAGCGAAGACTGTCATGACTACCACTCGACCACACTACAAAAAATATATACTTCCGTGATGATACGTGTTTGTCATAGTAGGTCGCGTTTTTTGTCATGCATGTACATCCATGACAAATTTATGACAGAATCAAGATAGTCATACATGTGCTGTCATAGAAGTGTTCCATGACATTACCAAAATTATCATCACGGAAGTGTCCAGTCCCATGACGATAAATCGCGCGTCACAGAAGTGCTTTCGTCAAGGGTGACCGACACATGGCATCCACCATAACGGAACGCCGTTAAGCTATCGGTCGGGTTTTGGATCCGATAACCCGTTAACATCCCCGACCAATAGAAAATATCCATGTGTAAAATTCTGATTCACCGAAGGGAACATCTGTCAGCTCGTCAGTGGGCCAGATGTCGCCCGTCCATTGGAGGAGACATGCCTACGGTACGTTGACACGTGGCTGGGCCCAACAGAGGCCCATATAGGTTAAAAAGGCCAGCCCAGTCAAAGGCCCGTAGAACTTAATCAGGTACTAGTGGGCCAGCCCAATAACGGCCTGCTTAATAAAGGCCCATTTACAGCCCGAAACCAGATCTGGCCTGTTAATTGTTCGCCCAATATTTGGACCCATTTACGGCTCGAAGCCAGATCTGGCCCGTTAATTGTTCGCCCAATATTTGGGCCCATTTGCGGCCCGAAGCCAGATCTGGCCCATTAATTGTTCGCCGAATATTCGGGCCCAACTATAGCCCAGTGACTTTCGGCCTGTTAGAGGCCTGATGTAGACATGGGCCCATTTCAGCCCGGTGTGACTTTCGGCCTGGGATTGGCCCGTGCTGCCCATGGGCCATATATGGTCCGACGGGACATCGGGCCCACTAACGGCCCGTGCTAAAGGTGGCAACAGTGAAGCCCAATGTGACTTTGGGCCTGTTAAAGGCATGTCGCGTAATTTGGCCTGTTGATGCCCGTACTAAGCTTTCAGCCTCTTAAAGGCCCATGATATCAGTGGGCCAACTAAGGCCCGAGATATGTTTCGGCCTGGTAACGGCCCGTGAGCTAACTGGGCCCATAACGGCCCGGTCTACATTTCGGCCCGCTGAAGGCCCGTCGACGACTAGTGAAAATTGAGGCCCAACATGCATTTTGGCCTGCTAAAGGCCCGTGGTTTCATCTCGGCCGTAACAGGCCAGTACAATATTCAACCTGTTAATGGCCCAACGCTACCTGGGTCGAACTAAGCGTTGGGTCGACAAAAGGCCCAACTAAAATATAGGCTGGTGTAAGTTTGGGCTTGGCTCAATGTGTGAAGGCCCCAATCATTCGGGCCCAAGAAATACACAGGCCGGCCAAATTGTGGCCCGCTAAAAACCTGGCCCGTTATCGAATGTTTCGGCCCGGTCGACTACATCTAATTTTTTTCAGATAGCGAATGATGACAGTAACTAGTAGGAATTAAGAACAAACCTACTCTACACAATAAAGAAATTATGGCATAATAACTAAGAATAAACCTACACTATACAATAAAGGATTTAAGGTATATTACATCCACTGGGCATCGAAGTTCGCCACCAGTGATCATAAAGCGCAACGAAGAAGCAGATTACAAAAACTGGGCACCATTGCAGCGTAACAAAATAATACTGAACCGAGACCACTTCCAAGACAGTTCAAGAAAGGTTAGCCTTGCGGGGGAACTGCTGCGCAAGCTGCTGAGCAAGGCTGTGAGACCGGCCTAGCATGTCGGTCATAGCTTCCAGGTGTAGCTGTTTAGCGATGAGGTTCTCATTGGTGTTCTCCACAATCTTTCTTAGAGATAGGACTTCAAGTCGAAGTTGAGTTGCAGAATGCCTTTCTGCTAGAACTTGGGACTGAAGAAGTCGAACTGATTCAGACAACAAATTCTGTGAGCTTGTCTGTCTGTTAGTCTCAATTAACTTGAACACTGCATCAAGACAAGACTTTGGGGTTGTCTCGCTATCTTCAAGATGTTTTGACTTCTTTGCTGCAATATATGTTGGGTTTGTCTCACAACCTTCAGCAGACTTGTGCATGCCATCAGGCATATCACCCTGAAACAAAGCAGAGAGATGACAGGTTTTGCACGTGTATAAACAAAGATGATAACTGTTCTGTCAATTCTATCCAAATTCAAATTAGAAAAATAAAGAGTTAGTTCAAAATATCAATAGCATAATTTGGCATTGTTCATAATGCGGGGAGCTTCACCACACTACTGGATTACCATGTCAACATAACAAGCATAGATGAAGGGCAAAGAAAATCATTGTATCTATTTTGGATAATGTGCATGGCACGTTGTTCATATCATCAGCCACATCAGTAAGATAAAACAGGAGATGACAAGGTGCAAACGTGGGCTACTTCACCACACACTGGATTATAGATCCACAAAACCAAGCATACATATAGGGAGTATTAAGTAATGTGCATGGTATGAATAAGAAATTTGGTTTTACAAGTAAAACTTAGAACTTACGGTTCTTACGAACATGCATTTTGGTAGAAACAACAAACTAAACAGCAGTAAACGATAGGGAGTATGAGCAAATTAAACAGCAGTTGAGGATAAAGGCTTTAGAAGGACTGACTTACATTAACAATTAACACCGGCTTTATAATGCCCTTCTCCATGTCAAGGGAAGGATAACTCAAGAATTTCAGCATAGAATCTTCTTCATAAGCATTGCCTGTACTCTACATTTTGTAGAGAGTAATTATAGATATAATAATACTGGAAGGGATAGAGGATAATGAAGATAAGATGCAGATTGATGCTACATAATCAAATACCAATCCCTGGAAGTACAAGCATTACAGGACAAAATGTACTGACAAGAGCAATGGGCTACACTCATGCACTGGCATTGTCTGTGTATTCTACTTGTTGGTAAGATTAAATATAGATCTGAGCTTTTTTAGTAAATGGTGGGCGAGGGAGATAAGATGCAGAATGCTACAAAATGAACCAATCCCTCTTCCCATAATACAAGAGTGTTTTGTACATTGGTGTACTGTACAAAACGTTCTTATATTATGGGACGGAGGGAGTAGCTGTTAATGTAAGTACAGTGATAGACCACGTTCAGTCCTTACAAGAGGACTGCAGAGCTAAACCTCTTCAAAAGCATTGGGTTGATTCTAAATTTGTGTAAGAGTCCATACGGATCTTATAATGTCCACCAAATGGGCGATTACGAGGCTAACATGTGCAGTGATGCTACATAATCAAACATCTATGAAAGTAAGTCTGGTCATACAGGGCAAGAGGTACTCACAAGAGCAATGCAGTGTGCAGTATAGTTGCGAGATTTTGTGGTCCCTTGAGAACGAATGTTCTTGTGCTTGTGCTAACAGTTTTCGTACAAGTGAGACATTAAGGCAAATGCAGAAATGTAGTTCAATTTGTGATGTGATATCATAGACAGTACCTTACGCTGCAGCCGAGACCAATGTGTAACAAGATTATTCCAGTCACCGTCGGATAAATGTAGCACCGGAGATTTTACAGAAATTTCGTTCAGAGGCTTGCCATCGAAGTGCGCTTGCCTCGGGTAGGAACGATACTTCATCAATGAGTGCTTGAAAAGCGCAACCAACTCTTGCTCGTCATCACAATCTAGTTTGCTCCTCGCCTATTTAAAAGAATGAAATCTTGTGTCTTCTGTCAGCAGAAACATATGCAGCAATGACCATGAATAACATTAGTACATTACTTACGCGTAAGTTGCGGAGGAAGACTGGAAATTGTTCTGTGTCTACGGTATAATCTTTCCATGAACGAAAGATGCGCACAAAGTTCCTGACAACAACATAAGCTTCGTCTTCTGAACTGGGAAGAAATGGAACAGGGGTCCTATTTGCTACAATTTGGGCTCTCTCTGGTTCGAAAAGGGATTTGGCAACTGGATTTGGTGTACTCTTTGCTGAAATGGGGGTTTTGAGTCGTACAGCTGGTGCTATGTCAACTGGCATAATCATATTGTTTGCTGCAATTGGGGTCTGCTGAGTTTGGGCATCAGAAATGACCAGTGTAGTAGGGCTAGAGTCTGCTAGAGTTGGGGTATTTTGTGGGTCAGGTGATATTGCAACTACACCTAATGGGCTATTTGATTTATCAGGTGTCACTACCTTTTCCAAATACTTTGCTTGTGCTCCTCCATGATCAGCAATCACCCTCTTCCTTTTGAATGTCTGATACACAGGAACATCATTTGAATGGATAAATATGGTATGATGACAGATGGAATATGTACTGAAAATGGATAGGCAGGGCGTATTCACATACATGATGTGTAAACTAAGCTAATTGCAGTTCAACAAAGTAGAAGCAATGCAAAGCATCAGTTGCAAGATATGTGCGAGCAATGTAACCTTGGAAAGTTAGAGAAAGTACCTTGATGGGTGAGTAAGATAGGGCATCTTCCTCTAACTCCTCCACTAGGGAGCTACATTGACTTAGGTCTCCCTCTAGCTCAGAATCACTGTTAGGATCATATTCTGAGCATGAATCTGTAGGTGGAGAGCATTTGCATTGCATTGCATCCAGACTTGATTTCAGTCCCTTAATGCCAAGTTTGACAGCCATGGCATTGTTCTGCTTTATTCTTTTCATGCACGCAAGCTCATAATCATTATGATGCTGTTCAGAATCTGGATTCATGAAAACATAAAAATTAGTCAGATTATCTATGGAATGCATTGCGGATTCAACTCAGAGAGTGTCTCCCTATAAACCCCTGCATATGCAAAGTTCACCTTCCCAACCGTGCTGACCAGACCACACACAGAAATACAAACCCCTTATGTCTCTATAACAGGCAGGCACACATTTCAAAACTGAAGTAGGAACATTAGAATCATATGAAATTCGTATTTGAACAAATAAACTATGCAATTATGAGTGGCGTAATGTTTAGCTTCAAGGGTGGATTGTTGGTAGTGCGACACAAAGCAAGTAGGCAGATTGTATTCCATGTAAAAGATCGAAACCTATGTAAAAGCTGGAAATGACACTTGCTTTCTATACAATGCAGTGTTCGTTACCCACACATGATGGAAGAGATCACATAGAGAAATACTATTCACTCAGGTCTATGGTTCCAGTATTTAGAAACAGGGTGGTCCACCCTAAAAGAATATTGACAACAAATATGACAAGGCAAGCATAGATGTAGTGAATCAATCATTTACTTGTGAGCTTATTAGGACAAGTATGCAGAATTGTAACTGCAGTAAGAGACCGTCCAAAATCTGAATGAAGAAGTTTGTCTAGCACTTATTGTTTGCAACTAATCGACGTGAATAATTGGATATTATATCGAATGAGTAAGAAAGACAAGTAAAATTGTCAACAAACCTGGCTTGCAGTAGTAATTTGGGTCAATGTCACTACGACCAACAATCCAAAATGACTAGTTTCTGTTCCGAGGGCTGGAATTTTGAAAACCCTGTGAACTTTAGAGGTACTAAAGATTAGCAAAATGCATCTGAACCATTAAGTGTAGGTAGCACTGAGCACACAACAAACCCTAATGACAGTCCCACCTAATGAGTAATGAATCAATTAGAAAGTGGGTGATGAGGAGTGGTTGCTGAGTGTTGAGGACGTATCTCAGGATGAATCGGGTTGGCTTCGTGGGTGCAGCACGCCTGAGCCCTGAACGGACTGGGAAGGTAGGCACGACGGCGCGCCCGGGCAGCAGTGATGCTGTTGGGCGAGCGGCTCCTAGCCTCCTGTTAGTCCGGCGTCTCCTCCTAGATTCATGCCGTCCGGGGACGGCAAGTCGCCGGCGAGGCAGGCGGCTAGGGGCGAGTAGAGATCGGAAGCGCGCAGCAGAACAGAGGGGAATCGGGGCCTGGGACGACCCAAAATCCCAGGGTGGGCCGGCCCACAGTGGGCACCAGATACACACCCGAGCAGCAAACATTCATTTTCGAAACTAATTTAGGAACATTTAGCTGACCAATTAAACAACTCTGTTTTAATAATATCAGATTCGTATTTGAACATCTAAGCTTGTTTAGCTTGATGCGTGGAGCAGTGTTATTATGACACGAAGCACGTATTCTGATCGTATAGTGATCATAAAAGGGGGAAACTCTAAGCATATTTTTTTAGCAAAAGAGGGTTTTCCCTCCGATTTCTATTAAAGAAACCACCACGGAACCAACATGATCAATTAAACCCTAAGCATGATCAATTAAACCGTATTATGGCTGTGCCATGGCAGATTTGAAGCTGCAAACCGGAGAAATGATATTTAGCATCCATTGTTTGCTTCGAACTAAGAACTAAATTCTAAGAGCTGAAAAGAAAGTAGAGCAACCAAGTTAAGATCTATTTTCTGGTTGAGATCAAAAAGTTGAGGAGATATGAAGTACCACCTCTCTTGCGGCGCCGTGTAGGCATCAGGGGTGCGATGGCCGTCGGTGGCGTTGAAGCAGATCTGCGACGGTAGACGGGTGCATCGGGGGATAAGTCCCGTTGCGGTGGAAGAGAAGGTCGTGTGAGCGGCCCCGGCAAAGAGGACGACGATACCGATGAAGCGAGAGGACGCGATGCAAGGTTATTGGTCCGTCGCCGTGGATGAGAAATGTCCATCTCTAGCAGTGGACGACGTGGTCTTGGTAGGCGCTCCGTCATGGTGGAGGACGGTGGCGATGGATGTGGTGGAGGACAGCGGCGATGGATGGGGTGGCGGACGGAGGCTGGTGTGGGGATGGGGTGTTCTAGCACCGATGGTGTATGAATGGGAAAATGGAGGGAGAGGTACATGGAACCTTGTGTTTGGGACGCGCCTGTCTGAAATATGGGAAAGTTACAAACTTAGCCCCCGTTTAAAATTTGGACGTCTCGTCGGTTGGGAATAGGATGGTAATCTCGCATCTCGCCAATATTTGCCCAGAGCGATTTCGGGTGAGGAGAGGGTGGTTGGCGCCCATGGTTGGCACCCACGGTGTATGAACGGGGCTGACAGGTAGGGCGGTTGTGTCACGTCTGAGTGAAGTTACAAACCTGCCCCTGTTGAAATATTTGCCTACATCGATTTCGGCCGAGTCGAGTTTGTTTTGCCGCCCACCGTGTATGAATGGGGAATGGAGGGAGAAACAAAGGTCTTTTGGACAAGCTTGAATCAAATGTGTTTTGCCGCCCATGTTTGACGCCCACCGTGTCGTAATGGGCTCAGAGGCGGTCGTGTCACGTCTAATTGAAGTTACTAACCTACCCCTATTTAGAGCAGTGGAAATTGGGCCGATGGATTGCCCGTGTAATGGGTAGACAGTAATTTCCATCTCCCACACACTTGGCTTCGGCAGCCGACGTGGGAGTGGAAATTTTGCAGCTTCTTTCGAATTTTGGGACAATAAGCATCCACGTTTACCCTGGCAACTAAATTCGAATCCATTTTGTATTCCTATATGAATCTTTAAAAATCGTTCTATGTGTTTTTATATATATTCAAAAGGACGACAAAGATGTATTCCACTATCATATATGAATATGGTTTACAAATGCCGATACTCAAATTCAGAAACTAGTATCCAGTTTAAGGTGAATTCGAATATTTGGAACACTTCATGTCCAACTCAAATGTCACACGCAGCACAATGTGTACTCCCATTTAGATATGTACACAAGCGATGTATCAAGATTCAAATACCGAGTCAATCAACCAAGAATGTACAGAACTAACAGACATATAAACACTTATAGAGTATATGGATCAATAATATCAACTAACATACATAAGCCAGGCCGCTGTACTTTTTTGGCTACAACAACATCTTTTCTTTAGCCAGCATCTTGGCCCTTTCCGATGTGTGCCACTTATGGTCCATCTATACTACTACTATTGCTAATGCACATTTAGTCCGATTGGCATATTTGTAGGTCTCGCACAACAATCCAAATGAAATGTCTCCGAGTCTTATCAATTAATACAGACTTGTGCTCAAATAAAATTACAAACCAAAAAACAAAAAAAATATTACATGATCTCTAAAACAAATGGTTTGATTGATTACATGAACAGACAACACAAAGGTTATTCAACTATGGAAAGAACATTTCACCTATGATTTACCAAGTAGGAATTTAATTTCCTTTTTTCCTTCAGGACCTTAACAACCTGGTCAGTCTTAGCTTGCTTCGTTTTGAAATCCACCAAATATTTAATGGTTGTCTTGAGTACTTCTTGTGATTGTGCTATTTGCTTCCTCAACATGTCAACTTCATCTCTAAGTGCAGAAGCAGAATCTCTTTCTACCACTAGTTTAGCCTCTAGAGCATCAGCAGTTGGCAATTCATAATGCACGATTGGGCCGGTGCCACTGCTGTGGGATGATGCAACGTCCATGGGGACCTCGCTCTTTGATCTTGGGCTAACCTGATTTGCCATTAAAGTTCCGATTGGATTCAGAAAAGTTGAAGTTAGCAAAACATCTCAACTGAGAGTTATAACAGCAAAACAGTTAAACAAACAAGGAATTAAAGAGTTTTAATTGGATGCTGAAAAGTACTCCCTCCGTCCCATAATGTAAGACGTTTTTAACACTATGCTAGTGTAAAAAAACGTCCTATATTATGGGACAGAGGGAGTAGTTATTAACATCATTGTAACCCGCTGTTGCAGCAGCAAAGCAGTTAAACAAACAAGTAGATATTTAAGTTAAGGCAAACAGGTAATTCTTAACAGTAAGTATCAAACACATAGATAGGCGCAATCTACAATATGATTAACAGGCTGTGCCATTATGTAATCAATAGCAAACTAAATTAAGCCAAGCAACGTAATTGAACAATTTTGCAATAAGTGGCTAACTAAAATTCCGAGAAGCAGGCAACTGAACTTACGCTAGTTCTTTGTACAGGCACACTACAACTTCTTTTTCGCTTACAAGGTTGTACAAATGAGTCCATGGCATCAATTGCTTGGATATGCAGTCCCAATACTTCTTTCTTCCCACACTGCATGGGTAAGTCGAATGGTTAATCTGGTAAGATGGTGCGTCCTTGATATGTTATATGAGGACGTGTAGTCAGACTAGTTGTGGCCAAACAAATCACACTGGCTTTTATTGTATATTTCATGCGATTACTTTTGGCATATCGAGATCTAAGCAATCTACAATAGTATGAAAAGACTGGCATCCTTCACATTATTGGCGAACTCAGTTCATAGAAACAAGCAATTCAACCATTCTGTGGGTAAATCAAAAGCGCCACTGGAATATTTTTCACTATCCAATCATACACGCAAAAAGGGGCGACGCCACCATATGGGATGGTATGGGCGGCCACTTCAGGTGGCTGGAAAGTGTGCACCTAGTTTGAGTCGTCCAGGTTGGCCCATGCTAGTTTTGTTCGTCCCAACGCACGAGCAGGCAATTAAAAAATGAAGAAAAATGTTTCAATTTGGATGGGCCAATAACATAAGTGCAAGACAGGCCCTATAGCAGGCTCACGGCCCAAACGAGCGCCTCCCATATCGATCGACAGCAGGAAAAATCCCAATTCATTCTCTCCAGCCTCCAGTCTGGTTCGCTCCTAACCTAGCCGCCGCTGGACAGACCGACACAGCACTTCCTCGCGCCCTTGTTGGAGGGCGGTCCCCGGGCTTCAAGCGAACGAAAGGACAAGAAGATGAAGATCCAACCCTAGGTGTAGCCTGCGTGGGAGGCAGCGGCGGCAGCACGGGCATGGCATCGAGCTTGCGCAAACGGACAGTCGCAGCTTGCAAGAGTAGCATGCGCAACGAGTAGGTACATCACATCCCTGATTATATCTAATTCAACTCTTTAATTTCTGGCCAATAGTTAAACCTGACGGTGTTGTAAAACTGCTTGTATGTAGGGAATCTATGAGAAAATGAAACCAATTTCTACCTATTTTATAACTCCCCCAATCAATACTAAACTGATTGAATCTGATGTATCTAATCAAGTTTCTGGTGCAAACATACAAGCTCATGTTGTTCTTGAGCCTGAAGTGTCTAATGAACAGACTGCTAATGGAGGATTTGATGCAAACATTTTACATGCTCCTGGTGATGAACATATAGTGTCTAATGAGGGATCTAATGCAAGCATTTTGCAAGCTCATTGAAGGATTTAGTGTCTAATGATGATCTACTATGTTGAGAGAGACAGAGATTTGCAGGCATTGATGACAAGCAAATTATAGTGCATTTTCATAGCTTGAGGAAACGTCGAGGCCATCTACCAGAAAGTCCCTGTATCATGACAACATAGCATAAATACTTTTCTAATCTGTTGTTTGAAACTATTGGCATACTTGTGCAGGATAGATATATTGATATGCAGTTTGCGCACTGGTTATACGTGCAATTACACTTCGATATTTTCAGCCAGAGAACGAATAATTCAGGCAGGTACAGACCATGTTTGTAGTCCTTATACACCATGTTGCATTTTGTGTTTTTTGGTGCTTGAATCATTTAGTGTTTATAATCTGAACTACTTTGGATCATTAGCTGGTTTTCAAAGTGCATGTAGCTTCACATTTCTCAGGTTATGTTGATTTCCGGAGTGCAAGTGCCTTCGTATTTTTTAAGTTAAATGTTCACCCCTGGTAACTTGAATTCGTGGATCAGCCACTGCACACAAATCATACACGAATGCCAATACGAATTAAATGAAATGCAGGGACTTACGCTAGCTCCTTGTACAGGCTCGCTGCAGCTTTGCTTGCGCTTGGGATGTTCCATGTACAAGTCCATGTTACCACTTGCTTGGATGTGCAGGCCTTGTGCTCCTTGCATCCCCCTCTACATTTTTGACACGGCGAATGGTTGATCAAATAAGAGGAATCGACCTTGATGTTGTACCGGAGGACAGATACTTACAAGGTTATACGGGTGTGCAGGATGTGTACCAGATCCCGTAGCCCCGTCATGCTTCGCTAAAAATGGATTTGCTTGTTTCAGATGATATCTCCAGAAGAAATAAGAGTTAAAGTCAGAGTTGCATAGGCGTGTAAGCTAAGAGAGCAGTGAAAGGATATCCAAACATCATCGGAACAGTGCACAAGGGAGTGATGTGTGGATACCTAGTTCGGGCCGGCATTTGGGCATGCTCGCCTAGCTAGAGTGCGGGTCACTTCAGAGCCGTTAAGGGTGATGCGCTGGTGTTGGCTGGCTGCGCACGGATGCAGATCTTGAGTGGCAGCGGAGCGCTATGATGCGGTGGACGAGACCGTTGGTGAAGCTCCAACGACCTCGGGGGGCGAAGGTGCGACGATGTGCTCGGTGAAGTAGCCCCGGTGAGCTGGGAGATGACGTCGGTGAAGCGCACCTGATGCGGTGGAACTTGGTGTCTGTGAGGCATGTCGGTTGCGGCGGCCGACGTTGTCGGTGGACCACCTGGTGCGGCGGACGAGGGCGTAGATGAGGTAGCTCCGGTGCGGTGGTGAAGCGTGACCGTCGTCTTCGTCGTTGTCGTCCGGCACAGAGGTGGGGAACGGTGGAGAAAGAGACGAGACGAGGGGCGATTCGAGGGATGGCGGCAAATTAGGGATTTGAGCAATCTGGGCGCGGAAGGGGACGATGGAGAAGAGAGATTTTGCAGGGCTGGAATTGGGGCCGCCATATATTTCAATCTGAAACGTGGAAGCCCAAACTTATATTGTCGTCTTCCTTTTTTTGGGGGGAGGGGGGTGGGTGGCTGGGTGCTACGCATCCGTCCAACACACGCGACCACCCCGACAGGACTACGCTTCGGTGCCTTAAGGCACCTGCCTTTGTGTCCATGACATGTGGGCCCAACAGGTGGTTGGCCCACATGTCAGTCACCCAAGGGCTGTTGCCTTTAAGGCACCGAAGCAGCGTCCACCCCGACACGACCCTGGTCTGCCTGGTGCGCCTACATTTGAGAATGCAAACGAATCTGTATGTATTACCATGCCCGTGTTTTCCTTGCAATAATTAGTCATTCGAAACTAGATACTCCATCCGTTCACTTTTGTAAGTCATTTCAGACAACTTAAAATGAACTGTTTTGCACATTGTCTGAAATGTCTTCAAGGTCTTATAAAAGTGAACATAGGGAGTACTATAAATTAATTAATGAGGAGTTATTTAAAAAAATCAAAAAGGCACCCACATAATTAGTTATTTTAATTAGAGTGTGTGTCACGTAGTTAGTTATTTGAATTAGAGTGTGTGTCACATAGCGATCTCCAATTCTAACGTGGATTTCGCATTTCACTATATCCACGCTACTTTTTTACTACAAATTCATATGTATATGATGAAAACCATGGTAGTGAGAAAACTTTTGGATGGATTCAAACATATGACCTACAAAATAGCACAACAAATTGAGCCAATGTCAACTTTTCAAAACTTAGTATGGCACGAATTCGAAATAATTACTCGTATGCCTGGTCCTCGGTTCAAATCTTACAATGTACACCGAATTGAAACATCGATATTAAGTCTCGTACTATGTACATTCAAATGTTGTTTTTATCCCCCCCCCCCCGCGCACAAACGCTACATACTTCCTGTATTGGTCAATATTCCTCTCCTAACCACCTTAGCAAGCTATCGGTTTCCAACATACGTTCATTCTTTCTCTCCATGTTTCGATGTCTAAGTCTCTCAACTACACAACCCCTTTTTCCACTCCTGTTACCAAATG
>NC_041383.1:618229438-618257888 GCF_002162155.2 Triticum dicoccoides
GCACGAACACACATTGTATATCTAGGTCACTCCCTCGAGACTGTCTCACTCTTTCTTCCGCATGGCGGGCCACACTCTCTCAATCTTGCTCTCTTTATATGAGTCTCGTTTAACCTCGTTTTCTTTCACACACAAATGATATATCTCCCTGTTCGGGCCTCGATCGACACACTCTATACTCTCTCACGCAGATTGTCTATCTAGGTCAGTCCATCCAAGCCGCCGCCACTCTTTCGACCTCATGGTGGGCCACGCTCACTCAATCTCTCTCTCTCTCTCTCTCTCTCTCTCTCTCTCTCTCTGTGTGTGTGTGTGTGTGTGTGTGTGTGTGTGTGCGTATGTCTCGATTTACCTCGCTCTTTCTCGGACAAAAACGATATATCACCATGTTTGAGCCCAATTCGACCTATTCACATTGTATACTCTCTCACGCACATCGTCTATCTAGGTCATTCTCTCCAACCCGTCTCACTCTTTCGATCGCACGGCGACCCTATGTGATCGGTTGACCTTGCTTCCTCCCACGCACAAAATATATCTACACGTCTGTGACTGGATCATCTCTCAAGCTCTATCTTACAGCCCTCACCCTTACCAAAAGCTCAATCCGACAATATCTCTCCGGAGCATATATATTTGTTCAATGAATGTCGGACCACACTCACTTTGTCTCTCGATTGACCTCACTTTCTCATACCGTATCTTCCACGCGTTGAAGCTACTACCTCTCAATCCCTCGCAAAGCCGGAGCTATTTATATTGCGAGGGGCACTCCAACCTTGGATTAATTTGTGCAGGAATTTATTCCAGTCAATTTAGATTATATTTTCGTAGCATTCGGCCCACAACTACTCCAAACGCCGTTGCAACCCACGCAACTCCCCTAGTTGATTTCCCTCTGGCTCGGTCATCGCTCTCTCGCACGTCCTTTCTCACCTTCAACGTCGCACCTTGGTATTATTGAAAAAACTATGTTGTTCTCTTTAATTATTATAAATAAGCTACAAAACTACACACCGATAATCCACTTTGAATGGAACAAATTTCGACCCACAAATTAAAGTGCTACAAACTACACACCAAGGGGCCCACATGTCATGAAACAAATTTGGACCCATATACAAATTAAAAAATAAAGGACGAGGATCGAACATGCGACCGGGCCTTCAAGCCGCACGTCAATAAGCAACATACGTAGAATAGCAATGTTTGTTGTATCCCCTTTGTTCACATAATTTTTTTATATTACCACAGCCTAATTAATGGATAACATGTAATATTATTTTTAGTACTATTCGCCTTCACTTACTGGTGGGTTCCATGTGTGCTCTCTCTCTCCTCCCCTTCTGCGTTTAGAAGCACGGGCAAACAGGAAGAACTCGCGGGCGATGTTGAAGTTGACCATATCTGGACGCGTTCACAACTCACAAGTCACGGCACCAGTTTCACATACTAGCAGCACTAGTCAGTGTGTACGTGCAATGCACGTTAATTTGGAAGTATATTAAGTGCATGCAGATATTAACTACTAGGATATTATATGCGTGTTGTCATGTGATTAGCACTATTTTTGGCATGAAATTAACTGCACGCTAAACGTGTTGAGCATTCGACATTGAAGCAGTCTAGGTCGTTGGATGGCAAGGAATACATATGGCTTGATGACGTTTTATATTTAATTTGATACAGCTCTAGCAGAACATTCAATCGATCAAACCATACATTTCGTTCAGTCTGACTCCGACTTTAAATTATACGACGATCGATATAAAATAAACGGAAATGATAAACATTTGGATTTTAAGCATGGAAATCTGATCATTTTTCATGGAAAATTTAGATTATGTGGCGACGGCGGGGGCGTCTCACGGTGGGAAGCGGCTCCTCTGCCGTGCTCTGTGTGTCGTCGGGCCACTGACCGACGGTGACGGCGGTGTCTTGCACCATTGTTGGCGTACTCTTGGACGTTGGCCTAGCTTCAAAGAAGGCCAAAATGTTCTGGACTTCGGAGCGAGTCAACTGGCGGGAGGAGGCAACTGGAGTTGGTGCAAGGAAGCGGTCGACGGCGGCCATCCATGCCGCTGAGGGGGGCACTGGCACCCGCGCAGGGACAGGCGCTGTCAACGGCGCGGCGGAGACGTTCGTGTGCATGGGTACGGCACGGGAGCGCACGTCAGTGCACGTGCAGGTGCATGCGCTGGCAGGTGCACGGGCACCGGCATGGGCGTGCGCGTCAGTGCACGCGCGGGCGCATGCGCTCGCAGGTGCACGGGCGCGTGAAAGTCGGCGGGGATCTCGTGGAACCCCGTGGCATCAAGCTCGGCGACAATGTGCGGCTCCCAGCCCATCAATGCCACGGGGATGGGCTCTGGCGCAGTCGGGGTGACGGGAGCCGGAACGGGAGCGGGGACAGGCGCGGTGTCTTCCCGCAAGGCCAGTTCAAGCTCGTCCCAAAGCGCCTTATGTTCTTGAGACTCCGGCTGGGTGTCTTCCTCATGAAACTGGAACACTAAGGGCAGACCATCGTGATGCGGCATGGCGTACGTTTAGGTCGGGCTAGTTGGAATTAGACGACAGGAGAATCGGAGAGGAAGAGAGAGGATTGTAGCGATACCGGGTAGTGCGGGTTTGATTTTAAACTGCAGCGCCGACAACATTAAAAGTGGGAGCAGTTGGGACTACGGTGGGCGGCGGAGCCTGGTCAAAGGGATCACCTCCCGGTGAGTCTGCGCAGTGGTCTGCTCGCACGCCTCCCTGACAGCCGGCGCAGCGGTCTGCTCGCACGCCTCCCGTCGACTCACACGCTTGCTGGGACGGCACCTGCCGATGAGAAGCGGGGACTCGTGGCGGCACGTAAACGCCCACGGTTTCAATAGTGAAAGCGTTCGCCTTAACGTGAGAGGTCTTTTCCCTCAAAAAAATGTGACAGGTCTTTGTTCCAAAATACCTTGGCTCTTCATTTGTGCAACTTGTCATAAGCAGCTTGTCTCGAATTGAAGAAAAAACTTACGAAGTAATATTTGTGCCATATCACGTAACCATGCTCAGTTTCAAGAATTTATGCTCCCTTTTGGATTTTCTGAAATTTAAGACCCAAGATTCGAAACAATATCATAACCTGCATCATGCAATAAATTTTCAAGCCATACATCTGTCCTGTTGTATTTCTTAAGAAAGGATTTGGTCAATCATTTTGCTTAGTTAAACCTCCTTTCTGGTTTATAGGGCTCAATTCAAAAATCTCACCAACCAAGGTAGATAGTGAGTGGTGGAACAATTATTGTAGTTTGCAAAACCACTCAATTAATGCGCTTGTTTTCCTCAAAAATTGTGTTTACGAATGCATTAATTGCAATGCATGCATGCATAAAGTACATGCATTGGTCAATTTTCTCTTAATACTTGCATGTAATGATTTATTGCACCTTGAAATCTGAACATGTGATGGGGAACAACCAAATTGAGACTTATAAAATGGGAAAACTAAAATTTTGAGATAAGCCCTATAAACCGGAAAGGAGGGAGTAAAAGGATAATCCCTCCGTACCAGTGCATTGCCTGATATATTAACTCAAGTACTAGGCACGAACAAAAAAAGTACTAGGCACGAACAAACGGGCTCAATTATGTGTTCATCCAGTCATCCTGGTGTAGTAGTAGTAGTACTAGGCAATGCAGTTGACAGGTGACATTGACGAGCGGCGACCGAGGGAATTGAACCATGCTCGGCATGGTAGGTAACGTTGTCTAGTTACTAAAGCATCCCCCCGTTGTTCATCGGTAGTCATTATGGACCGGGGACATGAGGGGAATTTCCTAGGGCTGGAATTCTGACCGCCAGATATTTCGACTTGAAACACTGAGGCACGACTGGTTGGGGTTGCCTAATGTGCATACCACGCACGCCACCGAAGGACACGAGCCCATTTTTTTAGGATCAACACGAGCCAAGGTCTGGCTGGTACGCCATTGGGTCCTACCATTTGAGAATACGAAAGGAACCTTTTAAATTGCCGAACGAATCTATGTGTATTACAATACCCGTGTTTTCCTTGCAAATACTAATCTCAACGTGGTAATTGATTTATGACGAGTCATTGAATTAGAGTGAATTTGTGATATAGTGATCTCAACGTGGATTTCACATTTCATGGTATCCCTAGTAAGTTTTCCAATGCAAATTCAAATTTAAAAGATGAACAATATGGAGGTGAGAAAACTTTGTATGTATCAAGCATATGACCACACACACACACACAGACACACACACACGAACACAACAACAATCCAATAAGTGTAGTGCATCTATTTTTCCAACCCATGCATGTATGACACAAGTTCAAAAATACTCCTTCTATTCCTAAATATTAGTCTTTTAGAGAGTTCAACAAGTGACTACATACGGAGCAAAATGAGTGAATCTAGACTCTAAAATCCGTATGTGCCAGTCCATTTGAAGCCTCTAAAAAGACTAATATTTAGGAACGAAGGGAGTAAAATGTAAGACATCCATGGTCCTCAGTTCAATATTTAAACTGAACATGAAACTGAAACATGAATATTAAGTCTAGTACTACGGTACATGCAAATGTTGTGTTTAGGCAGAGCTATGATTGTCGGGGGTCAACCCCTCGACCTTAGATAAAACTATGGAGCTCTGTTTAGGGTTGTTTAGATTATATTTTTTTCCCACCCTCCCAACCACCGATTGGTTGTGCACCGCCCACCCCTCCTCCCCGGGAGAATATCATGTGCCCCCATACCTTACATGCTATATGCCGATACAAGTTGCTTGGAGCTTGTAGATCTGAGATATAGCAGCTCACATGATGTGTCTTAATTTTTTTGCAGGAAACCTTGATGAGTTTGAGAATTGCACACAATTTGTACAAAAACTACTTAGATGCCCTTTGATCCCATATCCAACAACCTCGAAGCTCGTATCACCGTAGCATCTAAGATGAAGGAGGACATCATATTCTCCTGTATGTAAGAATATCATGTGCCACCACACCTTAGATGCTTTGGTGATACAAGCTCTTCGGAGGCGTTGGATTTGTGACCCAACACCTCCTCGGTGGTTCGAATGGTTTTTTGCAGAAAAGCCCCAAAAGAGTTTGGCCACTGCTTACAAGCACAAAGACTGCTCAGATGCCATTGGATCTCAGATCAAACGACCTCCAAAAGCTCGTATCACCGTAGCATCCAAGTTGCGATAGCACCTTATGTTTTCTCGCACGGGGGAGTATGAGGTGCTCCCGCACCGTAGATTCTATGGTGATACGAGTTCACTGAGATCTAACGGCCCACAGTAGGAGGTTTGAATGTTTTTCGAATATACAGCTGATAGAGTTTGGGAAACGCACAGAAAGTACAAGTACTATGCATGTGCCATCTGATCACTAATCATACGACCTAGATGCTCATATCACTGTAGCGGGTAATTAAGCTACAGGGAGCACCTAATATTAGCACCGGGGAGCCGTTGGATCGAAGATGCAGCGGCACACACGAGGCCTGAATGTTTTATTTGCAAAAAGAAACTTTGGAGAGTTTGGAAATTGCGCATAATTACAAAGACTACTCCCAAGCCATTGGATCTCACTTCCAACGGTGTAAAAACTCGTATCACCATAGTATCTAAGCTGTGGGGTGGATGTGATATTCTATGCCGTTGTCATTTTTGTTCCTAAACTTGCAAAATATGTGTAACTCGTGCCGTTACTTGTCTAACCGCGCAAAGTTTTTGTTCAAAAAAACCATCCTACACTAAAATATCGGAACAACACACGGGGGTCCCACTTGTCATTAATCAAATTTGGACCTAAAACTAACAAATCTGAAAGACGAGATTCAAACTGGCAATCTGGACTACAAAGCATAAGTCGATAGCCTCAAAAAATGAACGGTTGTTGGCTTTGTCCCATAACTTGATTTTATATAGTACTTGCGTTGAGTAGAGTAGAGGGAGTGCTTCGTCAACACGTGCATGACCGTTTTCTCACTTACGGGTGGTCCCAGGTCTGCGATATCAATCTCTCTTCTCTCCATCGTCTAACCTTTGCACGGGCACACGCGAATAGCGGCGCTAGCTTGCCGTGGTGTTATTACAACTTAAAAAAAGCTTGGAAAATAGAAGAATCGCCTAGAACAAGAGACGTTGCGGCTGGTCGAGACGGAGCTAACGGTGCCACGTTTGCATGATGAAGCCGTGTGGCCAGTGGGGTGTTTTCGACCGACTGGCTGGGTCCCGAGGTCGAACCATAGGTACTACGTCTGATACAGTATATTTTTACACGCACATTTTTCCTCCGTGCCGAGACGTGGCACACCCTACCGCGCGGTTTCGGGGTCCTCCCGGGTGGTGCACGCATATATTCTTCCTGACGTGGGACGCCCTACAGCGCGTTTTATGGGTCTTCCTCGGTCGTAGCGCCGAAGCAAGTAAATGAGTCGTCAAATCACGAAAGACCACCTTTCCTGCCAAGTACATCAGTGAAGCACGGTGGCTAGCTAGTTGGGCTAGTTCGACCGATTAGCTAGGCCGCCGCCACATTTGTTTTTTCACCCCTTTTTTATCTACTTGCCAGCAGGTAAATTTAAATATCCACCGCGGCGTTGCTCTGGTGTTTGGGTGCGGCAGGATTTGAAATTTTTTGATTGACGGGAGCAGGCGCGGCAGAATTTTTAATTTTTTGATTAACGGGAGCAGGCGCGGTAACAATTAGTCACGATGACTCCGCCTGTAAAAACCCACTGCTCCCTGATGTGAGAAGCCGTCGACTTGTGTTTTACCGTGGTGAAAACCAAAAGATTCCCCGCTCCTCGGCTTGCTCCCTCCGCCATCCCGTAGATTGCATTGCCTTTCAGCCGTTTCGCCCCCTTTGCTTCCTCTCCCCATTGCTTCTACCTGGTGCCATGGCGGCACAGCAGATCATGGAGTCCGAGGTGAGGTGCCTGACACAGGAGCTCCATGCCAAGGATGCGGAGCTCAGGGCCAAGGACGTGGAGCTCCATGAGCTCAAGGAGGAGAGGAGTGCCATGCTCCTCCATTATGTGCGGGAGTTCACGGAGCTTCAAAAGCGGCAGGCGTCCACCACAAAGATGCTCGAGGCGTCGGTGGCATAGCTGCAGAAAGCGGGAGATACGATAGGCCGTCAGGGGAGCCGGTTGGAGCGCGAGCCGGCCGATCGTGATGAGGTCCAGGATCGCCTCATCCATTTGGTGAACCCAGTTACCACGCACGTGTTGCGGCTGCGTGATGCCTACTGTCATGCCAGCGCGACGATGCCGGCTGTCGGGCTAAACCCGTTCGACCACCCGGTCGACTTCAACAAGCCGCGGCTTCCTGACCTTGTCTCCTTCTTCACCTATATCTCTGAGGAGCTGAGCCGTCTCCGCGCAATGGTGGGGGCTGAGTTGGACAAGGAGGGGTTGTGCGCTGCCGTCGCCGTTGCCGGGCGAATCCTTTTAGGGCTCCGTCACCGGATCCATTCGTGCCATTGGACGCCGTCTTTGACGAGCTGGCTCCAGTCGACCGGAAGCGGGCTCTACGGGCGGTTGCACCCTGCATCACCAACGTTGTGCGCCTCGAGAAGCAGAGGGACTTCGGTGGTGTTTAGGCGCCCTCTGCATGGGCATGTCCATGTCTCGGCACAACATGACCGTTGGATCAAACTCAGACAGTGCAGATCCGTCACTGTAGCACAAAGCGTGTGGGTGTGTTTGGTTGCATTCTCATCTCAATATAGTTGTTTCCTCTTCGTGTATTTTTGTCAACCTACTAGTGTGGACTCATGCACCCTTCATGCATGATGACCCACAAGTGTAGGGGATCTATCGTAGTCCTTTCGATAAGTAAGAGTGTCGAACCCAACGAGGAGCAGAAGGAAATGATAAGCGGTTTTCAGCAAGGTGTTCTCTGCAAGTGCTGAAATACTTGGTAACAGATAGTTTTGAGATAAGATAAATTGTAATGAGCAACAAGTAATAAAAGTCAACAAGGTGCAGCAAGGTGGCCCAATCCTTTTTGTAGCAAAGGACAAGCCTGGACAAACTCTTATAATAGGAAAAGCGCTCCCGAGGACACATGGGAATATCATCAAGCTAGTTTTCATCATGCTCATATGATTCGCGTTCGATACTTTGATAATTTGATATGTGGGTGGACCGGTGCTTGGGTACTGCCCTTACTTGGACAAGCATCCCACTTATGATTAACCTCTATTGCAAGCATCCGCAACTACAACAAAAGTATTAAGGTAAACCTAACCATAGCATTAAACATGTGGATCCAAATCAGCCCCTTACGAAGCAACGCATAAACTAGGGTTTAAGCTTCTGTCACTCTAGCAACCCATCATCTACTTACTACTTCCCAATGCCTTCCTCTAGGCCCAAATAATGGTGAAGTGTTATGTAGTCGATGTTCACATAACACCACTAGAGGTTAGACAACATACATCTCATCAAAATATCGAACGAATACCAAATTCACATGACTACTAATAGAAAGACTTCTCCCATGTCCTCAGGAACAAACATAATTACTCACAAAGCATATTCATGTTCATAATCAGAGGCGTAATAATGTGCATAAAGGATCTGAACATATGATCTTCCACCAAATAAACTAACTAGCATCAACTACAAAGAGTAATCAACACTACTAGCACCAATCCCGGACTTGCGGACAAGAATTGGATACAAGAGATGAACTAGGGTTTGAAGATGAGATGGTGCTGGTGAAGATGTTGATGGAGATTGCCCTCTCCCGATGAGAGGAGCGTTGGTGATGATGATGGTGATGATTTCCCCCTCCCGGAGAGAAGTGTCCCCGGCAGAATAGCTCTGCCAGAGCCCTAGATTGGTTCCGCCAAGGTTCCGCCTCGTGGCGGTGGAGTCTCGTCCCGAAAGGTTCTCTCTGATTTTTTTCTCATCGAAAGACTTCATATAGGAGAAGATGGGCGTCGGAGAGCCACCAGGGGGCCCACGAGGTAGGGGGCGCGCCCAGGGGAGGGTCACCCCCACCCTCGTGAGCAGGGTGTGGGCCCCCTGGCCTTCATCTTTGGCGACGATTTTTCTTTATTTATTTCAAGATATTCCATGGAGTTTCAGGACTTTTGGAGTTGCGTAGAACAGGCCTCCAATATTTGCTCCTTTTCCAGCCCTGAATTCCAGCTGCCGGCATTCTCCCTCTTTATATAAACCTTGTAAAATAAGAGAGAATAGTCATAAGTATCGTGACATAACGTGACATAACAGCCCATAATGCAATAAATATTGTCATAAAAGCATGATGCAAAATGGACGTATTAACTCCCCCAAGCTTAGACCTCGCTTGTCCTCAAGCGAAAAGCCGATAACAATAAATATGTCCTCATGTTTAGAGGTAGAGGCGTCGATAAAAACAAAATACAGACATGAAGGCATCATGATTATTTCATAACAGCAACATAATTAGATTTTGTCATATGATTACTCAAGTTCAAGTGATGATCTATTTACAAAGCCAAAGCATGAATCAGAAACCTTATTGGGCACTAACAATTATAATCTCAGTCATTGAAACAATTGCAATTTATCATAACATCAGAAAGAGTCTATGTCAGAGCTTAAAAGCAAGTCCACATACTCAACTATCATTTAGTCCTTCATAATTGCTAGCACTCACGCGATACTTGTGGTTACGAAGTTTTAATCGGACATAGAGAAAGATAGGGGCTTATAGTTTTGCCCCACAACATTTTACCTCAAGGGTAATGTCAACAATAACAATT
Source organism: Triticum dicoccoides (assembly GCF_002162155.2). Taxonomy (NCBI): domain Eukaryota; kingdom Viridiplantae; phylum Streptophyta; class Magnoliopsida; order Poales; family Poaceae; genus Triticum; species Triticum dicoccoides. Next base: position 618,239,218 of record NC_041383.1, read on the forward strand.
CATGCTCCCCTACATCCAATTAGATATGTATATCATACTCTTTCCAACATGCTGAGCTTGCCAAAGGATAAAATGAAAAAGGAAAGGTGAGGATCACCGTGGCTCTTGTAAAGTAGAGGGTAATAATAAAAGACAGGCCCTTTGCAGAGGGAAGCAGAGGTTGTCATGCGTGTTTAGGGTTGATGCACAAAATCTTAATGCAAAAGAACGTCACTTTATATTGCCCCTTGTATATGAACCTTTATTATGCAGTCCGTCGCTTTTATTGCGTCCACAACAAGTTCATACAAAGCTTATTTCTCTACATTAATAAGTCATGCATATTTAGAGAGCAATTTTATTGCTTGCACCGATGACAACTTACTTGAAGGATCTTACTCAATCCATAGGTAGATATGGTGGACTCTCATGGCAAAACTGGTTTAAGGGTATTTGGAAGCACAAGTAGTATTTCTACTTAGTGCTAAGAATTTGGCTAGCATGAGGGGGAAAGGCAAGCTCAACACGGTAGAGGATCCATGACAACATACTTTATCTCGAATGTAAGAAAACATAACTCATTATGTTGTCTTCCTTGTCCAACCTCAACTCTTTAGCATGCCATATTTTAATGAGTGCTCCCAATCATAAAAGATGTCAATGATAATATATCTATATGTAAAACCTCTCTTTCCTTATTACTTCCTATTAATTGCAATGATGACCAAAGCTATATTTGCCAACTCCCAACAACTTTTAATCATCATACTCTTTCTATGTGAAGTCATTACTTTCACTAAGATAAATATGAACTCCTTGATTCTTTTTATTCTTTTCTTCTACTTACCCAAGATCATGGCAAAACAATCAAGCCCTTGACTCAACACTAATCTTTATTATATAGCTCACAGACTCGATTACAAAGAAGGATCGTAAAGCAAAATTCAAAACTAGATCATGCCATGACTTTATTCTACTAAATCAAGATACTACTAATAGGATCGAACTAAGATAAACAGTAAAGATAGGAGTTGTGATGGTGATACATACTAGGGCACCTCCCCCAAGCTTGGCAGTTGCCAAGGGGAGTGCCCATACCCATGTGATTATTTCTCCTTCTTTGTTGTTGGCGGTGGAGGTATTGTCGATGATGCAGGCTGGTCGTCCAACTTCCACGGCATAGGCTCTTCATCATAGAAGGATGATCGAGTCTCCGGAATCCTCAAATCTGCAGCCAAACTCATCCTTTTGAATCTATATTCATACTCACAGTTTTGATTTTGCAGATCATAGATTTGGGCTTGGAGGTGCTCGATCTTCTCTTGTAGCTTAAAGATGGCCTCCTCGGTGTTCTTAGCATCCGGCTCGTAGTTGTTGGTGAACTCCGCGAGCATCTTGTGGCTAGCGTTGATTCCATGCTCCACCATCCCCTGACACTTGAAAACTTGTTGCTCCATTGCCTCGAGCCTCGACTCCACACTTCCGGTTGCCTTTGGTCCCTCAACATCGCAGATGTGCAGCAACCCATCACGCATCTCAATGGTTTGAGGGTGCCGCAGCACCTCCACGAGGTAAGGGTTAATCACCTTCTCGAAGAACTTGTCCTTGGAAGCACTTGGGGTCTTCATGATGATCTAGACCTGTCAGAAAAACAGCTTGAAACAAGAATAGGGGAGATTTGCGTGATACGAGAGTCAAAACCTTCGTGAGTATATATAATGAATTTTTACCGACCAAAATACGTGTCATGCAAGGAAACGGAGTCCGTAGGGCACACGAGGTGCTCACGAGGTAGGGGGCGCACCCAGGGGGGTAGGGCGCGCCCTCCACCCTCGTGGAGGCCTCGTGTCCTCCCCGGACTGCAACTTATTTTTCTATTTTTCTAAATATTCCAAAACGGAGAAACATTGCCTTAAAAATTGTTTTGGAGTCGGTTTACTTACTTTACCACATACCTATTCCTTTTTGGAGTCTGGAACGTTCTGGAAAGTGTCCTTTATGTACTCCTCCGGGGTTACGGTTTCAATAATATTGGTTTCAACATTTATAGGATTACCTGAGATATAGTGTTTGATCCTTTGACCGTTTACCACCTTAGGATTTGTGCCTGCGAAGTTGTTGATTTTTATGGCACCGGAACGATAGACCTCTTCGATAACATAGGGACCTTCCCATTTAGAGAGAAGTTTTCCTGCAAAAAATCTTAAACGAGAGTTGTATAGTAATACATAATCACATACATGAAACTCACGCTTTTGTATCCTTTTGTCATGCCATCTTTTAACCTTTTCTTTAAACAACTTGGAATTTTCATATGCTTGGGCTCTCCATTCGTCAAGTGAGCTAATGTCAAATAACCTCTTCTCACCGGCAAGTTTGAAATCATAGTTGAGCTCTTTAATAGCCCAATATGCCTTATGTTCTAGTTCGAGAGGTAAGTGACAAGCTTTTCCATAAACCATTTTGTACGGAGACATACCCATAGGATTTTTATATGCGGTTCTATAGGCCCATAATGCATCATCAAGTTTCTTGGACCAATTCTTTCTAGACCTATTAACAGTCTTCTACAAAATTAATTTGAGCTCCCTGTTGCTCAATTCTACTTGACCACTAGACTGCGGGTGATAAGGAGATGCAATCCTATGATTAACGTCATATTTAGCAAGCATCTTACGGAAAGCACCATGAATAAAGTGTGAACCACCATCAGTCATTAAATATCTAGGGACTCCAAACCTCGGAGAAATAACTTCCTTAAGCATTTTAATAGAAGTGTTATGATCAGCACTACTAGTTGGAATAGCTTCCACCCACTTAGTAATGTAATCAACAGCAACTAAAATATGTGTGTATCCATTAGAGGCAGGAAAGGGTCCCATATAATCAAAGCCCCAAACATCAAATGGTTCAATAACAAGTGAATAATTCATGGGCATTTCTTGATGTCTACTAATATTACCAATTCTTTGACATTCACCGCAAGACAAAACAAACTTACGGGCATCTTTGAAGAGAGTAGGCCAATAAAAACTGGATTGCAATACCTTATGTGCAGTTCTATCTCCAGCATGGTGTCCTCCATAAGCTTCAGAGTGACACTTGAGTAGGATTTGTTCCTGTTCATGCTCAGGTACACAATGTCTAATGACACCATCTACTCCTTCTTTATAAAGATGTGGGTCATCCCAAAAGTAATGTCGCAAGTCATAGAAAAACTTTTTCTTTTGCTAATAAGTGAAGCTAGGTGGTATAAATTTAGCAACAATATAATTAGCATAATCAGCATACCATGGAGTGCTACAAGAAGTGCTTATGACATTTAATTGTTCATCAGGAAAGCTATCATCAATAGGTAGTGGGTCATCAAGAACATTTTCTAACCTAGATAAGTTATCTGCAATGGGGTTCTCAGCTCCCTTTCTATCAACAATATGTAAATCAAATTCTTGAAGCAGGAGAACCCATCTAATAAGTCTAGGTTTTGCATCCTTCTTTTCCATAAGATATTTAATAGCAGCATGATCAGTGTGAATAGTAACTTTGGAATCAACAATATAAGGTCTAAACTTATCACGAGCAAACACCACTGCTAAAAGTTCCTTTTTGGTAGTAGCATAATTTCTTTGAGCACTGTCTAGAGTCTTACTAGCATAATGGATAACATTTAATTTCTTATCAACTCTTTGCCCTAGAACAACACCTACAACATAATCACTAGCATCACACATAATTTCAAAGGGTAAATTCGAATCAGGTGGCTGAACAACAGGTGCAGAGACTAGTGCTTTCTTAAGTATTTCAAATGCTTCTACACAATCATCATCAAAGATAAATTGTACATCTTTTTGTAATAAATTAGTCAGAGGCCGAGAAATTCTTGAGAAGTCCTTAATGAACCTCCTATAAAATCCGGCGTGACCAAGGAAACTTCTTATACCTTTGATGTCCTTGGGACATGGCATCTTTTCAATAGCATCAACCTTGGCTTTATCAACTTCAATACCTCTTTCAGAAACTTTGTGCCCCAAGACAATACCTTCATTAACCATAAAGTGGCACTTTTCCCAATTCAAGACAAGATTAGTTTCTTCACATCTCTGCAAAACTCGATCAAGATTGCTTAAGCAATCATCAAAAGAGGAACCATAGACGGAAAAGTCATCCATGAAAAGCTCACAAATCTTTTCGCAAAAATCAGAGAATATAGCCATCATGCATCTTTGAAAGGTAGCAGGTGCATTACATAAACCAAAAGGCATACGTCTATAAGCAAAAGTACCAAAAGGGCATGTAAAAGTAGTCTTTGATTGATCTTTAGCTGACACAGGTAGTTGAGAGAAACCAGAGTAACCATATAGAAAGCAATAATGTGTATGTTTGCATAATCTTTCTAGCATTTGATCAATAAAAGGTAAGGGGTAATGATCTTTCTTAGTAGCTTTATTTAATTTACGGAAATCAATTACCATCCTATAGCCTGTGATAATTCTTTGAGGGATCAATTCATCTTTATCATTAGGGACAACTATAATACCTCCCTTCTCAGGGACACAATGAACAGGGCTTACCCACTGACTATCAGCAATGGGATAAATTATACCTGCCTCCAGAAGCTTGAGTATTTCTTTTCTTACCACTTCTTTCATTTTAGGATTCAAACGTCGTTGAGGATCACAAACTGGCTTGGCATCAGCTTCCAAATTTATTTTATGTTGACATAGAGTGGGACTAATGCCCTTAAGATCATCCAGAGTATATCCAATAGCAGCATGGTGCTTCTTCAGAGTTTTCAATAATCTTTCCTCTTCATGCTTTGAAAGGTTAGCGCTAATAATGATAGGATATATTTTCTTTTCATCAAGATAAGCATATTTAAGATTATCAGGCAACGGTTTAAGCTCAAAGACGGGATCTCCCTTGGGTGGAGGGGGATCCCCTAGGATTTCAACAGGCAAATTGTGTTGCAGAATAGGTTCCTGTTTAAAGAATACTTCATCTATTTCCCTTCTTTCATTCATGAACATATCATTTTCATGGTCTAGCAAATACTGTTCTAAAGGATCACTAGGAGGTACGGCAATGGAAGAAAGACCAATAATTTCATCTTTACTAGGCAATTCCTCCTTAGGATGTTGCTTACTAAATTTAGAGAAATTAAACTCATGAACCATATCATCCAAGCCAACAGTAACCACATTCTTTTTGCAGTCTATCGTAGCATTAACAGTATTCAAGAAGGGTCTGCCAAATATAATGGGACAAAAGCTATCTTGTGGAGAACCAAGAACAAGAAAATCAGCGGGATATTTGGTTTTTCCACACAAGACTTCAACATCTCTAAAAATTCCCATTGCAGATATAGTATCTCTATTGGCAAGTTTAATTGTGACATCAATATCTTCTAACCTAGCAGGTGCAATATCATGCATAATTTCTTTGTATAAATCAATGGGTATAACACTAGCACTTGCACCCATATCACACAAGCCATGATAACAATGATCTCCTATTTTAACAGAAATAACGGGCACGCCTACTACAGGTCTAGGTTTATCTTTATCACAAGGTTTAGCAATTCTAGCAGTTTCACCCTGGAATTGAATAACATGCCCATCGATGTTATCAGACAAGAGATCTTTAACAATAGCAATATTAGGTTCTACTTTGACTTTCTCAGGAGATGTATAAGTTCTAATATTGCTTTTATGAACAACAGTTGAAGCTTTAGCATGATCCTTCATTCTAACAGGGAAAGGTGGTTTCTCAACATAAGAAGTGGGAACGATAGGATCATTATAAGTGACAATTTTTTCTTCAACTATAATAGGTGCAGTTACTTTTTCTTCTATGGGAGGATGATATTTAAACCACTTCTCCTTGGGGAGATCAACATAAGTAGCAAAAGATTCACAGAAAGAAGCTACTATCTCAGAGTCAAGTCCATATTTAGTGCTAAACTTACGGAAAATATCGGTATCCATAAAAGATTTAACACAATCAAACTTAGGTGTCATACCTGACTCCTTACCTTCGTCGAGGTCCCAATCTTCAGAGTTGCGTTTAATTCTATCCAATAAATTCCATCTGAATTCAATAGTATTCATCATAAAAGAGCCAGCACAAGAAGTATCGAGCATGGTGCGATTGTTATCAGAAAGCCAAGCATAATTTTTTTGCATAATTACTCCTCTTGCGAGCTCATGATTGGGGCATGAATATAACATTGATTTAACCTCCCCCAAGCTTGAGCGATGCTTTCTCCTTCGCGAGGCCAAAAATTGCATATATAATTGCGATCACGATGAACAAGATGCATAGGGTAATACTTTTGATGAAATTCCAGTTTCAATCTTTTATAGTTCCATGATCTCGTATCATCACATAGCCTATACCATGTGAATGTGTCTCCCTTCAAAGATAAAGGGAAAGCCTTCTTCTTAACAACATCATCGGGTATACCTGCAAGCTTAAATAGTCCACAAACATCATCTACATAACGTAGATGTTCATCAGGATGCTTTGTTCCATCTCCTGTAAAAGTGTTAGTGATACGTCTCCAACGTATCTATAATTTTTGATTGCTCCATGCTACTTTATATATTGTTTTGGACTATAATGGGCTTTATTTTCCACTTTTATATTATTTTTGGGACTAACCTATTAACCGGAGGCCCAGCCCAGAATTGCTGTTTTTTGCCTATTTCAGTGTTTCAAAGAAACGGAATATCAAACGGAGTCCAAACGGAATAAAACCTTCGGAAACGTGATATTCTCACCGAACGTGATCCAGGAGACTTGGACCCTACTCCAAGAAGTGCCAGAGGCAGTCACGAGGGTGGGGGGCGCGCCCTCCCCCCCTGGGCGCGCCCCCCTGCCTCGTGGGCCCCCTGACGCTCCACCGACGTACTCCTTCCTCCTATATATACCTACGTACCCCCAACAGATCAGGGACGGAGCCAAAAACCCAATTCCACCGCCATAACTTCCTGTATCCACGAGATCCCATCTTGGGGCCTGTTCCGAAGCTCCGCCGGAGGGGGCATCTACCATGGAGGGCTTCTACATCATCACCATAGCCCCTCCGATGAAGTGTGAGTAGTTTACTTCAGACCTTCGGGTCCATAGTTAGTAGCTAGACGGCTTCTTCTCTCTTTTTGGATCTCAATACAATGTTCTCCCTCTCTCTCGTGGAGATCTATTCGATGTAATCTTCTTTTTGCGGTGTGTTTGTTGAGACCGATGAATTGTGGATTTATGATCCAGCTTATCTATGGAAAATATTTGATTCTTCTCTGAATTCTTTTATGTATGATTGAGTTATCTTTGCAAGTCTCTTCGAATTATCCGTTTGGTTTGGCCAACTAGATTGGTAGTTCTTGCAATGGGAGAAGTGCTTAGCTTTGGGTTCAATCTTGCGGTGACCTTACCCAGTGACAGAAAGGGTTGCAAGGCACGTATTGTATTGTTGCCATCGAGGATAACAAGATGGGATATTTATCATATTGCATGAATTTATTCCTCTACATCATGTCATCTTGCTTAAGGCGTTACTCTGTTTTTAACTTAATACTCTAGATGCATGCTGGATAGCGGTCGATGAGTGGAGTAATAGTAGTAGATGCGGAATCATTCCGATCTACTTGTCACGGACGTGATGCCTATATACATGATCATTGCCTGGATAACCTCATAACTATGCTCAATTCTGTCAATTGCTCAACAGTAATTTGTTCACCCACCGTAGAATACTTATGCTCTTGAGAGAAGCCACTAGTGAAACCTATGGCCCCCAGGTCTATTCTCATCATATCAATCTCCATCACTTTATTTACTTGATTTTGCTTTTACTTTTTACTTTGCATCCTTATACCAAAAATATTATCTCTATCAGATCTCACCCTTGTAAGTGACCGTGAAGGGATTGACAACCCCTAAGCGTTGGTTGCGAGTAGCTATCGTTTTGTGCAGGTACGAGGGACTTGCGCGTGGTCTCCTACTAGATTGATACCTTGGTTCTCAAAAACTGAGGGAAATACTTATGCTACTGTGCTGCATCATCCTCTCCTCTTCGGGGAAATCCAACGCAAGCTCGAGACGTAGCAGTTAGCTAGCAGATTTTCCATCAAACCCGAAGGAATCTCAAAAGGAGTTTCGTTTTCAATAGGTTCAGTAGGTTGAGTAGGTTGAGGAGCAACTCTTTCCTCTACTAGACGGGGTGAAGATACCCCGAACAAGCCCCTCAGACAATTACTTTCCATAGTAACAAGTGACAGAAAATTTCAGCACACTAAATAAATTTTTCCTTACCAAATTCCACCTACCAAAGGCGCTTCACTCCCCGGCAACGGCGCCAGAAAAGAGTCTTGATGACCCACAAGTATAGGGGATCTATCGTAGTCCTTTCAATAAGTAAGAGTGTCGAACACAACGAGGGGCAGAAGGAAATGATAAGCGGTTTTCAGCAAGGTGTTCTCTGCAAGTACTGAAATAAATGGTAACAGATAGTTTTGTGATAAGATAAATTGTAACGAGCAACAAGTAATAAAAGTAAACAAGGTGCAGCAAGGTGGCCCAATCCTTTTTGTAGCAAAGGACAAGCCTGGACAAACTCTTATAATAGGAAAAGCGCTCCCGAGGACACATGGGAATATCGTAAGCTAGTTTTCATCACGCTCATATGATTCGTGTTCGATACTTTGATAATTTGATATGTGGGTGGACCAGTGCTTGGGTACTGCCCTTACTTGGACAAGCATCCCACTTATGATTAACCTCTATTGCAAGCATCCGCAACTACAACAAAAGTATTAAGGTAAACCTAACCATAGCATGAAACATGTGGATCCAAATCAGCCCCTTACGAAGCAACGCATAAACTAGGGTTTAAGCTTCTGTCACTCTAGCAACCCATCATCTACTTATTACTTCCCAATGCCTTCCTCTAGGCCCAAATAATGGTGAAGTGTTATGTAATCGACGTTCACATAACACCACTAGAGGTTAGACAACATACATCTCATCAAAATATCGAACGAATACCAAATTCACATGACTACTAATAGCAAGACTTCTCCCATGTCCTCAGGAACAAACGTAATTACTCACAAAGCATATTCATGTTCATAATCAGAGGGGTAATAATGTGCATAAAGGATCTGAACATATGATCTTCCACCAAATAAACCAACTAGCATCAACTACAAAGAGTAATCAACACTACTAGCAACCTACTAGCACCAATCCCGGACTTGGAGACAAGAATTGGATACAAGAGATGAACTAGGGTTTGAAGATGAGATGGTGCTGGTGAAGATGTTGATGGAGATTGCCCTCTCCCGATGAGAGGAGCGTTGGTGATGATGATGGTGATGATTTCCCCCTCTCGGAGGGAAGTGTCCCCGGCAGAACAGCTCTGCCAGAGCCCTAGATTGGTTCCGCCAAGGTTCCGCCTCGTGGCGGCGGAGTCTCGTCCCAAAAGGTTCTCTCTGATTTTTTCTCATCGAAAGACTTCATATAGGAGAAGATGGGCATCGGAGAGCCACCAGGGGGCCCACGAGGTAGGGGGAGCGCCCAGGGGGGCGCCCCCCACCCTCGTGGGCAGGGTGTGGGCCCCCTGGCCTTCATCTTAGGCGACGATTTTTCTTTATTTATTTCAAGATATTCCGTGGAGTTTCAGGACTTTTGGAGTTGCGTAGAATAGACCTCCAATATTTGCTCCTTTTCCAGCCCAGAATTCCAGCTGCCGGCATTCTCCCTCTTCATATAAACCTTGTAAAATAAGAGAGAATAGCCATAAGTATCGTGACATAGTGTGACATAACAGCCCATAATGCAATAAATATTATCATAAAAGCATGATGCAAAATGGACGTATCAATGCACTCTGCCAAACACCCAAAAGTGGGTCAAGAAGGGAACTTTTGCTCCCATCCCGTGCACCCTTCATACACCCTGTCTAACACTATAGGATGTGCTTCATGTGGTTCATGTTTCGTGGAGTACTGTAGCACCATACTCTTCGTGCGTTGTGGACCTAGGTCTGTTAACATTGATCTCACCGTTCATTCTCGACCGGACAGTCGAAAAAGCGGGTCTATGTTACATATAGGAGTAGTTGACATGCGCACAACACAGCAACAAGATTGTGTAGTACTGACGTATGAACCACTGCACATGCCTAGTAGTAGGAGCACTGTGTATGTTCAAGTGACTGCCGTGTTTCGCACTCCTCCGTCGTAAGAGTGGAAACGCTTGTTGTAATCATTTTTTTTCTTCAGAATGAAAAACAGTGGACACGCTCTACCGTGCGGATCCTCCTCCAGCCATGCACTAAATTACTCACTTTTGCCAACGTGTGGGACAGCCAGCACCTGGGTCCACCAGCCATGCACTAAATTACTCCATAGTAGAGTGACGGTAGACTACCCCGATTGAACCACCGCAGTAATGCCCAATGAGCCGTCAAATCACAAAGCCCCCTCCTTTGCAGCAGTAAGTTGGACGGACGAAGCAACCATCATTTCACTCTTCTCTCTCAGCTTCCTCTCTTGAAGAAAACCCCCACTCACTTCGCTTCTCCCTCATCTCGTTCCTCCTTTCACTCTTCTCTCTCAGCTTCCTCTCTTGGATGGACGTCGGAGCACCGGCCGACGTGATGTCTATGGCTCTGGCCAAAACCGTCGAGGCTCATGGTACGAAGAAGCGCAAGCACCCCGCCGAGACTACCGCAGACAAGCTCAAAGCCATCGCCCTGTCCAAGCCCCCCTCTCCAGGATCCCTCATTAAGCAAGTCCAGGTAATGTCTCTTGTTGATGATCTTTTTCTCGATCTTGATCGTGTTTTTTCATCTAACACGCAGTACTAGTACTGGTAGTACAACTTTCTGGGTGATCTTGCATGTGATTTTAGTGTGCCAAATGACGGTTCTAAATTCCTCTTTTGACCAAAACATGCGAGAGGTTGACACTGATTTCTTATAGATTACTTTCAACTACTCCCTCTGCCCCAAATTTCTTGGCTTAGATTTGTCTAGATACGGATGTATCTAATACTAAAATGTGACTTGATACATCTGTATCTAGACAAATCTAAGACAAGAATTTTGGGACGGAGGGAGTACTTTATGAACATCAATGCTACCTTTTAAGAGGGTATATTTGCCTCAATAACTTGTGTTATGGATATTGCATGTACCCCTCTATTCTCATGCCTTTGAAGACATGTTCTAGTGTCTTTGTTCACTCATTTTTGTGCGTATATGTAGTCATATATGGAGTATAATATCAAAAATCATCTTATATTTCTGAACGGAGGTAGTAATGAAATATGGTTTCTGTTTGAATTAGAACCAGGTCCGCGGTGGAGATGAAGTTCTCAAAGTCATGCCATTTGAACTAGAAGACCTGATGATGAGTTATACTGCTGAACTATCCAGCTGTTGTGTCCTTGTCGCCACGTGTCCTGAACTAGTGTTTTCCTGTAGCATTGTTGCTAGGCGTGTTCTTGAGGTTGTACTTGACCACAACAATTTCCTTGTTGTGCCTTCGATTACGAAGGGTGTGGTTCTTGTAAAGCTTCCCAACAAATCTGATGCGGCCTGTCTTCATCATCATGTTTGTGAGTGGAAAGACCACTCTGTTAGGTTCTCCAAGGTTGACAAGATGGTGATGGTGCATGTAGACATCTCACACGAAGTCCATGGCCTAGTTAGTTATGCGGGGTTCATCCCGTAGGTCGGTGGCAAGAAATAGTCTGCAGAGTTTAGTTAGTGCAACTTTGCTTGTCTGTAGTAAGTACCATTGTTCAGTACTTGATTTGTGTTTGTCAACCCTGTATTGTTTATTAGTACTGCCGCTTTTGGTGTGTGGTCAGTCCTGAGAACGGTCTATGTTAATGTTTGTCCACTCAATTCAGTCCGTACATTTTGAAGTATCCAGATCATATTTTTTGTGAGGACGGTTTACCAATTATGGTTACACTCCAATATATGTATGCATTGCAGGGTTTATCGCACCCACCAGGATTTCCAGTCCCATGGATGTTCGGTCCATACGATTTTTCATGACCTTTGGACTGTCCTGCTTGTGGGAGTAGGCAGGGCCCCTGCATGCCACGCGTAGTTGGACGATCAATCTTCTGTTTAGTACTTCAACATAGTGATTTCCTGGTAAGGATTCACTCGTGTCACATCAAGTAAATATTATTGATTTACTGTCTAAATCTTATTGATTTAATGTCATATTTTCTTTCTTTTCCTGCAATTTTACGATGCAGGTTTTGCCATGTGACATTCATCACAGAATAAACCGTTTGGTTTGCTCTACGATGGCTATTTTTGCAGGTTTCACTTCTTATGCCATGTCAGTAACGAAGGCACTGTCCATCACTTATATTACTGGCAAAAATTGGATCAGTCTGTTGTCTGAGTACAAGCTGAATCCCTATGATGAACTGCAGTTTGGTTTAACAAAAACGCCACAATTAGTCCTTCTCGCATTTAAAAGAAATGAAGAAAAAAACTGGATCAGGGTCACGGATCCTAGTCAAGTTAGAAAGCTGATCATAGCAGACCATACACGATCGCCGCTGTCTCGCACAGATCGAGCACCGGCCGTTGCTCTAGCACTGACAGCGGCAACAGCTCAATCTGATCCAGCTGAGGATTGGGCACCGACCGCGTCAGCGGATCAGTCTGATCTACCGGAGGATCGGGCATCGACACCGGCACCAGCTCTACAAGGAGCACCATCTCCGGCAACAACAGCGGCTTCGGCACCTGCACCAACACTTGCACTTGCATTTGGTCTGGCCTGTGCAGTTGCACCGGCAACAGACTGGGCTGTAGTTCGTACTTCATATACCAAAGTCCTTACAAAAACCGACATGTTCACCTTCTTGGTAAGCATTGGCCGCCCAATTGCTTCATTCTTTTTTCTTTCCATGTTGTTTCACATGATTCACTGTGTTGATCTAACTGTTTGGGTATGTCTTCTTGTTTTCAAACAGAGAATTCCTAGAGCAACGAGGGAGTCGTTCAACAATCTGGGCGACCGCGGCCGAGTTTCTCTTACCATGCGCAGCCTTGGTGTGAATGAACCTGCTCAATATACCATAAGTACAAAGGATGGTCACATGATGATTGATGCTAAAGGATGGTCAAGGTTCAAATCTAAATCATATCTTGCGGTAGGGGATGATGTCAAAATCGAACTTTCTTGACAAGGAGAGCTGGTCCAAATCAACTTTGAAATTCTTTAGTAGCAGCACGCAACTGCCGAACTGATCTATCCTCCGAGTGATTTTGATGTAATAATCTGGCATGGTGAAACAAGTGTCCTGTGTGTATAAGTAGTATGACAGTATTATTTATGACATGGTATATCGTTGATAGAATTGCAACTCTGATTGCTGGTTAGGAATTGTCGTTCGATTTCATTTCAACAGTTGTCGTGTTTTATTCAATTTTGTGTATTCTCCTTGCGACAGCATCTAAACCAGCGCAGTACCGATCACTTGCAATATGAAAAGCGTTGAGGTAGAACACATGGGCCCCCAAACATGCAGGGTCGGCCTGCGGCCCAAAGTCCAGAACCGTGAGCCTATCTGAGTATATTCTCAGCTGAACCCCCATAAAAAAAGCTGAATCCCCATAATGCCCGTGCGTTGCAGAGGGAGTATATTTCTCGGCAAGGTGAGCCTGTGATATAAAAGATTTGTATATTTCTTTACAGAGGGAGTATCTCTCTGTCAAAAAATATATTTATGTGTAACTAGTTACTCATGTCTTTCTACTTCCTTTCGCTGATATGTGGGGCAACCGGCAACGGGGTCCACGTGCCATATGCACAAATTAGAGTGCACAACTTCACAGTAGACACACCCCGGTCATAGCGCCGCAGTAATGCCCAATGAGCCGTCAAATCACAACCCCCCTTTCCATCTTTAGCAGTAAGCTGGACGGACGAAGCGGCAATATTTCATTGGGCCTGAATCCCCTTCTCCCTCGTCTGCTTGTTCAGAGAAAAACCCCCGCTCGGCGATTGCATAGGGTTTTCTCATGGAGAACCAGGAATGAATTCTTCATCCATCCCCAATAAATCCAAGTCCCTTGGTCGCAGGTAATCCTAGGATGGCAGCCGCCGCCGTTGATGCATTTTTCTTCATACTGAATCTAGTGTGTTTTAGTTGCAGTGCCCAAAGTGCGAGTACCCTACAGATTTCTGCACCTTCGGCGAGACGCCACACTTGTTCCTTCTCATCCTACCACAGCATTTTGAAACGCGCATAGTATGTTCCTAGAATACTCTTCTCCATCCGGGAGGGTGGGGTTTTTTTGAACATGTTGTGTTCTCATATTATTTTTCCTGCAGTGTATTATTTGCTCTGCTAGAACACATGTACTCAAGATGCTTGGCCTTGCCATAACTGAATACACTAGTTTAATGGTCACAATGAAGACAATCCATGGATATTACTTCCGAGTTGGATTCATGAACCAATAAGATCGCTGCTTTTTTTATGGTCGAACTTGGATAAACTTTCTCAAGTGTTACGGACTGAATGTTGGCGCATGAATGTTGATGGAAATAGCAGAACCTGGTCTCATCTTCACTGCGATCTTCCACCCCGATGTCGTTCCAATTGTTCATCCATGTTAGTTTTATATCTGGCTCTTGCTTGTTGCCTCAATTACTTCTTAATCCACCTATTATGTCTAACTAATCAAAATTTAACTTTAGAAGTAGCAACAAATCTCTCACGAAGATGATACTTCTAACTAATATTTTCTTATAATTGGTGGCACGTGTAGGTTTTTTCAGAGTTAAGCAGACTGCTCGTTTGTTATTCTGTAGTAACTCGGCTGTTACTGATGGCACTGAAGTTGAATGGGACGACATCCACATGTTCCTACACTTTATTGATCGTCTTGAGGTCCTTGTGGGGCGTTTCAATGGTGGAAGGCCACGTGGGATATGTGTGCCACTGCTGCACTCGTTGAACAGGTCCAACTGTGTCGAGAAACTTATGGTACAAGTTGTTTTCTGTTATATATGTTGTTCATAAACTATTGCTTATACACAGTTTTACAGCTGTGATCGTCTTGAAACAGGAACTGCCGAGTTCTATTGTTCCTATACAGATGCATGACCATGGTCGGGTCAGACTTGTGCTTGGTCACAACATGATGTTTATGTCGACCTACTCAATTCCCCTTGGAGGCGAAAAGATACTTATTCGTGGGTGGTCTCAGATAATGAAGGCCCGTCCATCTTGGAGAATAGGACAGAAGATTATGTTCATGCTTTTCCATGGCTCTAAAGCAAATATCCTATTTATTGACCATGTTGCGAGATGAAGCTGCTTTCAGAAGGTTGTGGATGCGCGGGGTGGCGCCTGGGCCTTGTCCTAGGGCTTGGCGGCCTCACCCTTGGTTAACTGTAGCCTGTAGGCAAAGTAGCACTGTTCGAGGCGTGCTTTGTACGGTTGAACCTGTATAAGCACTCATACTACTTTCAGCTTTGGTTGTTAAGTGCCCCTGCTGGTTTCAGTTAAGGTTGTTAAGTACTCCTACTGCTTTTTACAATCTGTCGTGTTTCTTCAGTCCTGTCTTCCTCCAGCCGCCAAAATCAAACCAGCGCCAGCGGGGCCGCCTACTTCCGCCTCCCACGTCTGCCTACGCCTCAGCGCACGCATCGCCGCCCCACCATCTCCTAAATCATTAACGCCGACGTCCTCCGCGCGCTTTGGTGCGTTTGCCACGACGCCGCCCTCTCGCGTTGTCAACATGGTCAACAAACAACAGGAATCGGTAGAAGTACGTGGAGAGGATGACAGTAGGGGCCTGCCACGTTAGCGTATGTAAAAATAAAATGCTCCCTCCTAGTGTTTTCCTGACATCTGGGACCCACGACATTGTGAGCGTATATAGTCAATAGACAAGAGAACAACACAAGATCGGCTGACACCTGGGACGTAGCTACTCGAGCAGTATTTTTTTTGGTATTGTTGAGAAGGAGCAGGGTTTGAACTGGGCTGTGGCCCATCTAGCCCAGGCTTATATTTTATGTTCACCATGTGACCAGCCCAGCTATTTTTTCTTTGTGCAAATGAGCCCAGTTTATTTTTTCTGAAGAATACCCAATCCAAGCCTACTTATTTTTCTACGCCTTGAAAGTAATATGAAATGGGTTGTAAATATAAAAACAGATGACAAATTGGCAATTACTTTATAATTTCTGATTTTTTTTCACATTTTCAGATTCCTATTTCACTGGACATTAACCTAATTCAAATATATCTTCAAAGTACTGTAAATCTGGCTCGACATTTCGGTATTAAAAATATCTTGGAACCCACAGAAATATGCGAAATTGGCCTTGGCCAACCAAAAAAACGACTGCAATAAATTTCATAAGAAGTTGCCATGAGCTATATATAAATTATTAAAAAAAGAGGGAGTGGTCTGACTTGTGGGCCTGTTTAGTTGACGCGTATGCAAGATTTTTTAAGTTATTATATACTACGTCAACAAACGATTCTAGCAGATGTAACCGTTGGATGTCAATCCAACGGCCGTCGTGTTTCTTCAATCTCTGATCTTCTTGCTCCAGCCGCCAAAGCAGCGCCGGCAGGACCGCCTGCTCCCGCCTCCCGTGGCCGACTGTGCTGCCGCGCAGGCCTCAGCACCCCCTACTACTCCCACCGCTGGCCAGGGCATCCCTCTACTCACCCACACCCCTTGTTATTCTGCGGCGACGGCAGCCTCACACCACAGCCGAACCGGTGAACCCTCGTACTCCTCTCCGCGCGGGCTTCCACTACTGCGTCTTCCCCTTCCTAGGCCTCACCATCGTCCACCACCGTGGTGCTCTCGGCGCGGCGTGGTCAATGTGGTCAACGACCGACTTCCATCGGAAGAGTACTGTATGTGGAGAGGCTGACAGCTAGGTCCACGGCAGCCGCAAGGAAGTGCCTCCTTATTACGCGGAAAATAATTATTCCTCCACCTGACATCAGGACCCACTGGATGGGCCACCAGTATTTCGCAAAAGAACGTTTTCCCCTGACTGCTGGGACCAATAGGTCGGGCCATCGTATTTCACAAAAAAAACGTTCCCCCCGCTGTCAGCTCGGACCCACCGGAAGTGCCTCCTTATTACGCACAAAAAAATGAATACCCCCTGCTAGCTGGGACCAACCTTGGTGGGAGGCTGACTTGTGGGCCTACTAAGTTGACTGGGACGGAGGCCTTTGCCAACTTTAGTCAATATATGAACGATTCTAGCTCCAGTGACCGTACGATGTCCATCCAACGGCCGTAGTGCTTCTTCAACCTCTGGTCTTCTTGCTCCAGCCGCCCAAAGCAGCGTCGGTCGTGCCGCCTGCTCCTGCCGCCCGTGGCCGGCTGTGATGCCGCGGAGGCCTCACCGCCCCCTACTACTCCCACCGCTGCCAGGCCATCCCTCTACGCACCCACACCCCCTATTATTCTGCGGCGACGACAGCCTCAAACCGCAGCCGAACGAGTGAACCCTCATACTCCTCTACGCATGGGAATCCACTGCCGCGTCTTCCCCGGCACCGCGTCCTTCCCTTCCTAGGCCTCGCCGTCGTCCACCGCCCTGGTGCTCTCGGTGCCGCGTGGTCAACGTGGTCAAGGAATGGCTTCCATCGGACATGGACTGTACGTGGAGAGGCTGACAACTGGGTCCACGGCCACAGCAAGGAAGTGCCTCCTTATTACACGCAAAATAATTATTCCTCCACCTGACAGCGGGGACCCACCGGACGGGCCACCGTATTTCGCGAAAAAAATGCTTCCCCTGTCTGCTGGGACCCACCAGCTACATCTTCGCACGCAAGGAAGTGCGTCCGGAAAAAAACGATTCGCCCCCCTGACTGCTGGGACCCACCAGCTACATCTTCGCACGCAAGGAAGTGCGTCCGGGAAAAAAAACCAAAACGATTCGCCCCCCTGATTGCTGGGACCCACCAGCTACATCTTTGTAGGCAAGGAAGTGCCTGACAGTCGGGACCCACCTGGTCGAAGCGTACGTACCGTTGTCATTCTGGTCGCGAACATGTACGTACATACTGGTCGATGTAGAGGCACGCACGTGTCGTAGTAGAGGCGTGCACGTGTCGTAGTAGAGGCGCGCACGTAGCATGTACATGTACGTACAGCAGCGAGGGTGCAAGAAAGAAAATATGGCCACGTACGTACATACGGGCAGGGTCTCGAACGCCTACCCGCGCATACGTACATGGCTGGGTCGGAACGGAGAAACAACGTCATCGTCGTGTTCATGGGGAGCCAACCGGCTGGGTCGGAACGGAATGCGTGGTCGTGTTCATCGGCAGGGATTGGACAGAACATGCGATGGAAACGAGGCCTGGCGTACCGCACAACGGAGGAAACGGCCTTGTGTTTGACCGGCCACGTTTGAAACGGGGTCCTCTTGATCGGGAGGGGCCTGGCGTACCGCAAAACGGAGGCAACGGACCTCCTACAGTCGAAACGGGGGTCCTGTTGATCGGGAGGGGTGTGGCGTACTGCAAAACGGACGAAACGGACCTCCTACGGTCGAAACTGGGGTCCTGTTGATCGGGAGGGGTGTGGCGTACCGCAAAACGGACGAAATGGACCTCCTACGGTCGAAACGGGGGTCATGTTGATCGGGAGGGCTGTG
>NC_041383.1:618258418-618308248 GCF_002162155.2 Triticum dicoccoides
TCATCCCAGAGGCAGCATCGATCAGCTTCAGTTAGCAGCAGTAGCGAAGGAATCACTCCATCGGGTTCAGTTAATAGCCATCGATCAATCGCTCGGGTTCAGTAACGCATAGCCTGCAGTGCAATCGCTCGGGTTCAGTTAGAGCCCAACGCCTTGCTCCGGTTCAGTTAGAGCCAACGCCTCGCACACACGCGCGTACGTACGAGAGAAACGCGCATCGCTCCGCCCCCGACCTCCCACCGTAACCGGCAACTCCCTGAAATTTTCCTCCCCCTCGCTTCTACCATGGTTTTTTCCGTCATGGACGGCCCAAAGAATGTCATGCAGCTGCGTCTCCAGCCCGCCCAGGACGAAAAGCCCATTTTCTGTCATGATTTTTTGTCATAGAAGTAGGAGCCCACCACATCTATGATGATACCGGGTTTTGTCACAATTATCGTCATAGAAGTGTCATATGTATGACAGAAAAAAATTCGTTCGGCCCAAAATGTCACGGATGTGTCTTTTTTTTGTAGTGCCATTTGAATTTCTTCACATGGATCTCTTTGGTCCTAACCATTATTCTACAATTCTGAATAATGCATCTCAATATGGCTTTGTTATTGTTGATGATTATTCTCGTTACACATGGGTGCACATTGTCACTTACAAACATGAAGTGCAGGAAGTGTTCAAATGATTTTCCTCGAGGGCTTCAACCAACTTTGGTGTGAAGATCAAGCACATCAGAACTGACAATGGGACCGAGTTCAAGAATTCCGGTCTTGATGGCTATCTTGATGAACTTGGTATTACTCATGAGTTATCTGCTCCTTATACCCCTCAGCAGAATGGTGTCGTGGAGCGCAAGAACAGAACCCTCGCTGAAATGGCTCGCACCATGCTTGATGAATACAAGACGCCTTGTTGCTTCTGGATTGAGGCAATTGATACTGCATGCCATGCCATCAACAGGGTATATCTTCACAAATTCTTCAAGAGAACTGCGTATGAACTCCTCACTGACAAAAAGCCCAATGTGAGTTATTTCAAAGTCTTCGGTGTTAAATGCTGGATTAGAGATCCTCATCACACTTCCAAATTCTCACCAAAAGCACATGAAGGTTTTATGCTTGGTTATGGAAAGGACTCGCACACCTACAGAGTCTTCAACAGCGTTCTTCACAAAGTTGTTGAAACTGTAGATGTGCGGTTCGATGAGACTAATGGCTCGCAAAGAGAGCACCTACCTTCTGTGATAGATGAACCAGCACATGAGGATTCTATCAAGTTCAAGGCTACTGAGGATGTCATCCCTACCAAAGAATCTGCCGAAGAATTCATTCCAGATCGTGATGATCACCGGGCTGGCGCACCTGAAGAAAATGGTGCTGAAGAAAATGCTCCTGAAGGGAATGCTGATCAAATTCCTCGAAGACAACCCACTCATCCTCGCATTGCTAACAAAGTGCAAATTGAGAAGATCATTGATGACATTGAAGCACCAGGTCCTCTCACACACTCAAAATCTTCACATTTATCTAACTTTTGTGGGAACTTTCCTTTTGTCTCTATCTCAGAGCCCACTAAGGTAGATGAAGCATTTCTGGAGCCTGAGTGGATTCATGCTATGCAAGAAGAATTACATCAGTTGAAGCTCAACAACGTCTGGGAACTGGTCAAACGTCTAGATCCTCGCAAGCACAACATCATTGGCACAAAATGGATCTACCGCAACAAGCAAGATAAAAATGGCCTTGTAGTGAGGAATAAGTCACGGCTTGTAGCTCAAGGCTACACACAGGTTGAGGGAATTGACTTTGATGAAACTTTTGCACCTGTTGCTAGACATGAGGCTATTCGCATATTACTTGCTTACGCTAACCATCATAATATCACTTTATATCAAATGGATGTGAAAAGTGCATTCCTCAATGGTGAGCTTGAGGAAGAAGTATATGTTGCTCAACCCCCAGGTTTTGAAGATCCAAAGAATCCCGACAAAGTCTTCAGACTCAACAAGGCCCTGTATGGCCTCAGGCAAGCCCCTCGGGCATGGTATGATACTTTGAAGGAATTCCTCATGAAGAAAGGCTTCAAACCCGGTTCACTCGACCCAACTCTTTTCACAAAATCTTATGATGATGAATTGTTTGTGTGCCAAATATATGTTGATGATATTATCTTTGGCTGTACTGACCAACGCTATAGTGATGAATTTGCCTATATGATGACTAAAGAATATCAAATGTCTATGATGGGAGAATTGAAATTCTTTTTAGGTCTTAAAATTCGTCAACAGCACAATGGCATATTCATATCTTAGGAGAAATACATCAAAGATGTATTAAGGAAATTCGGCATGCAAGACTGCAAAGGGGTCAAAATTCCTATGCCCAAAAATGGCCAACTATGCACTGATGAAAATGGTCAAGACTTCGATCAAAAGGTATACCGCTCCATGATTGGCTCTTTATTGTAACTATGTGCATCTAGGCCAGATATTATGCTTAGTGTTTGCATGTGTGCCCGATTTCAAGCTACACCGAAGGAATCACACCATAAGGCTGTGAAGCATATTCTTCGATATCTAGCTCTCACACCAACACTTGGATTATGGTATCCCAGGGGCTCTTCATTTGATCTCATTGGATATTCAGACTCTGACTATGCTGGCGATCGCGTGGACCGCAAGTCAACGTCAGACACATGCCATTTCCTCGGACGATCTTTGGTCTGTTGGTCCTTGAAGAAACAGAACTGCATATCACTCTCCGCTGCTGAAGCTGAGTACATTGCTGCTGGATCATCCTGTGCTCAATTACTATGGATGAAGCAAACACTCAAGGACTATGGCATCAACGTGAAGAATGTGCCGCTCTACTGCGACAATGAGAGCACTATCAAGATTGCTCATAACCCAGTTTAGCACTCGAAGACAAAGCACATCCAAATTCATCATCATTTTCTTCGTGATCATGTGTTGAAGGGCGATATCTCCATCGACCACGTAAGCACTGAAGATCAGTTGGCCGATATCTTCACTAAGCCCTTGGATGAGAAGAGATTTAGCAAGTTGCGGTGTGAGCTAAATATCCTAGAATCTTCGAATGTTCTCTGAAATGGACGCACATCCTAACACTTATGCTGACTTGATGACTTAGATGCGCAACACATGAAGTAACGTTTTTCTTCAATCAATGAAGACTAACGATCTAAGTGTGAAGAAATCAATGAAGAAATTGATTCTCAGAGCCCTATGAACAATTGTACGCGGTGTCTGAAATTAGCTTTCTTATACGGTGGGTTACACCACCAACCAAAGATGAAAATCTTCAATTTGAGTTTTTCTTCATTTTTGAAATTCCTCAATTTTTCAAATTCTTCAACTTTGCATTGTCTTCACCTTTTCCGGTGTTGTTCTTCATTTGAATATATATATATATATATATATATATATATATATATGTGTGTGTGTGTGTGTGTGTGTGTGTGAGAGAGAGAGAGAGAGAGAGTTTATGTCCTCTACAGCATTCACTTATTGCTAATTCTTCAAGTTGATTTCTTTTGCTAAGTGAATGTGATCGGACCCTTCCCCTCTATGCTAAACTCAACCCAGTCTATTCACAAATTCTTCATGTGCGTTCTAATTTGATACTCATTCAAAATCTTCACTGTGTCCTTGACAGATGAAGAAATTGCGAACGGGAACTAAAAATAATCTTATCTAAATTTTCGGCTTTGCCACTCAAACCATTCCGCATCCCACAACAATACTTATCTATTCACCCACGATCCTACAAGATCACCACCTCACAGTAAGTGGGTGACACATGTCACGTGAATGAGAAGGGCCAGGGGCACGTTCGTCCGAAATCTTCGGGCGTACAGTTTTTCACTGCCACTATAAATACCCCTGCCTCTTCCTCACTTCAGTTTTACTTCGCTCGACCTCACTCCCGCTCGAGCTTCCCAAACCCTAGCGCCGCCGCTACTTCATCGTCACCGGTGAGGAAGAGCTTCACTGCCTCGACCTCGTCGCCATCGTACTCGCGCCGGTTGCGGATTTCTTCACTCCGCCGCCGCCGTAGCCGTCTTTCTCTACCGAGTTAGGGCGTGGAAGATCTGAACGGACGAACTTCACTCCTACACTTCCCAGTTCGTTGTGTTCTTCACTTAGGATAATTAAAAGCTACTTTTACTGCCCGCTTTGATTCATGTGTTTACTTGAAAATCTTCAAAGGTGCTTGTTCTTCAAATCTTCACACACTAAACACCTCACATGTTATCTGTTCTTCATTCGTTTCTCTAAGCAATGATTTTCTTCAAGATTCCTCAATTGTGTGGATTTTAAAATCTGTACAACTCGGGAACCTAAGATTAAGAGCGCTTAGCGAAATTCTTCAAGACTCATCTGGTCAAATTGCTCAAACCTGTTCTTTTGAAAATCTTCTAAGAACGCATATGACCTCTCCAAATTCCTCGCAACTATACTCTGTTCACAGGTACAAATGTCCGCTGCTGAATCACTAGGTTCTCATCAACTTAACTCATTTGCAGCGTTACTCGAAGAAAAGTTGCATACCTCTTCAGAAACTTCAGTTGTTCATATTCCTCAGCTGAAGAAAATGGGCGATGGTAAGAAGCCACAGAAGGGAGGAAAGAGGCCTGAGGTCAATATTGCCTTTGAAATCCCTGAGGACATTTATGCTGGGTACTGCACACCCCCTGAGGAAGATAGCAATCAGCGCAAGGTGCGCATTCAAAAGATAGAGAGGAGATGGGCACGAGAATATAGGGAGTACATGTATGTTACTCCCGAGTACATGAGGAAATCCGCGCTCAACCCTCCATGCTCTAGACATCCATTGGCACCTGGCCAACTGGCGGATCCCACCAGCCTCAAGCGTGGTGAGGACTATGCTAATGAATGGGCAAGGC
Source organism: Triticum dicoccoides (assembly GCF_002162155.2). Classification (NCBI taxonomy): domain Eukaryota; kingdom Viridiplantae; phylum Streptophyta; class Magnoliopsida; order Poales; family Poaceae; genus Triticum; species Triticum dicoccoides. Next base: position 618,263,339 of record NC_041383.1, read on the forward strand.
ATCAGGCCAAATTGGCCAAGCAAGCAAAGGAAGCAGTGAAGAGATTCAATGCAGACTCTACTGCTGCTGCTACCGCTGCTGAGGCCTCTGCTAGTCAGCCGAAGAAGGCGATACCTAAGAAGCCTGCTCACAAGTCAAGTGCTTCTCCTTCAATGCCCTCACGGCCAAGCTCCTCAGTAATGCCCTCAAGGCTAGTATCTTCAAAGCCCTCACGGCAAATTCCTCAGTCTGCTCCACCTCCTCCAAAGTCCTCAGTTCCTCCGTCAAAGTCTTCAGCTGCTCCGACCAAATCCTCGGCACCTGTGCATCTCGCCACGTGTCAAACGACAACTGGCATCTCTATTGCCTCAGGAGCATCTGCTAGCTCCACTGCTGCACCAAATTCCTCAGCTAGCCCCTCTCTGCTAAAGAAAAAGGCCACTGCTGGACGGGGCCTATGACCAAGTCCTCAAAAGAAGCAAGTCGCCTTCCAAGTGCCCTTTGATGACGATGAGGCTGGTGATGAAGAACTTGCTGAAATCATTAGAGACAGGCAAGCCAAGGCCGCTAGAGCCAAAGGCAACAATGTGCCACTACTATTGGATCCAAAGTTGATCCTCGACTTCATTGACTTATGGCACAAGGACCCTAACATGGCTTTGCCGGAGATGAACCTCACTCCTGGTCAAAGTCATGTCTTGACTCATTTCATTGAGGAAGAGAAGTGGAAATATGAACAAGGCAGACAACTGAAGAAAGCGTGGTACAAGAAACAACGCTACCTCAAGGACAATGTCCTCACTCTTACCCCAGAACAACTCATTGCTTTGCAAACTGAAATCAAGCAACTGAGTGATGATTTCAATCGGTACTATGTTGATTGGAAGGGAGCAAAGGTTCGATTCATCAATTTGACGAAGACATTTACTTCAACTGCCACTGCTCCTGTGCATGTTGAAATTCCTCAGGCTGAAGCATCTGCTCAGCCTACTGAAGAACATGCCAGCATCGCTGATGTCAGTCAGGCTACTGAAGCAAATGAGAGTACCATGGCTGATGACTCCATTCCAGCCGCTGAAGAAATTGCCAGGGCATCCACTAGTGGTGCGCCTGAAGAAAATGAAGAAGTCAGGGCAACTGCAACAGTTGCGCCTGAAGAAAATGAACCAAAGTCCTCTGCATCTCCTACGCCTACACCAGCTCTGATCCTTCCATCTGCATTAGATGTGAAGAAGACCAAGGCTGCAAAGCGTGCAACGATGAAAAAGAGGAAGGCATTAGCTTCATCAGACTCTTCAGCTCCGAAGAAAATGAAGCCTTTGACAAGTTCAGCTGAAAATCCTATTGATGCCATTCATGTCTCTTTCATGCCATCAAAGGACCTTGTTCCGTTTGGTGAAGAATATGAGATTCCCGAGGAATCCGATGAAGAAACTCCTTCTGCTGCTTCGACAGAGCAGTTGGATGAAGAAATTGAAGTGGATAGAATCCCTTCAACCCCAGTCGTCTCCTCACCTATGCCTCAGTTCACTGCTGAAGAGGCAGGTGTTGAAGAAATGGAAGAAGATGATGTGGACATCAGCTGTACCACACCCGTACTGAATGATGACTTTTGGGAAAGTCAGCACCCCAACTTGCCGTTGTTCACTCCTCTCCAAGCAATTCCTCAGTCCCCATCAGCTACTGAAGTGCATATGGGATCTGACGAACCTCGTGCAACCCCGTCCATCCATGAATAAATTCCAGCCACTAGTGCTGAAGAAAATGTGAATGAAGATCTGTTAACCCAGGCTGCAGCTACAGAAGAGCCTGAAATTCCTCAGCCTGAGGAACCTGAGATTGCGATTCCAAAAGTCATGATGCAATTGACTGACACTCCTCAGGCCAAACCAAAGGATCCCTTCTCTAAGAAGCAAAAATTCAAGGTTGATGATTTCTTCGGCAAGCGTGTGTTCTTCACTGAATTCAACCCATATGACAATGCTCGTCTTAGAAGGAAGTGTTTCTGGACTGCCAGCCAGGCCAACTTCTATTCCTCTGTACTCTTCGACAAGGACAAAGTCTTCGACCACGAGCACATTCCTCACGTGGTCATGGAATCCATGCCTTGCTTTACACAAGTCCTCAGTATGATTCACAATGCAGGTCTGCTTAACTTTTGCACTGACATTGTTGACTGGAATGAAGAGCTAATTCTTCAGTTCTATGTGACGCTGCACATCACTGGTGAAGCAAATGACATCAACACTTGGGTGTTGGACTGGATGACCGAAAACACTCATTACAAGGCACCAGCCACTGAATTGCTTCGTGCCTTGCCACTCAGTCATCCACCTGAAGGTGCTCGTTGTCTGTATGATGAGCCTGAACTCACTGCTCACTATATGCAAGTGCTCATGAAGCCGCTGAAGCTTGTTCAAGCCCCAAGGACCAAATTCCTCATGAAGGAATTGCTCTATGTGCCAAGAACCATCTATCACATACTGACGAAGACTATAAGTCCTATCAAAGGCCATGACTCATCCGATGAAGAAGTTATCGGGATGATGAAGAATATGCTTTTCAACATAATGCATGGCATCCCCATAAACTATCATGATTTCTTCACGAGGACTCTGGCAAATGTTGCACTTTCACCGTTTGAGTTGAAGCCTTATGCTCCACGGATCATGAGATTCCTCAGATCAAGGTCTTCACTCAACTACAAGGCTAATTTTCAGAATCACCTCAGCTACTTGCCCCCTATTGAAGTCCTCAAGCGGACAATTTCCTCATCTGATGAGAAGGGCAAGTCACCAGCCGTTATCGATGAAGGCATTCGTCCATTGGATGGTCAGTTCCGCAAAGCTGCATCTTACTCCACCAATGATGACTTTGCCACTCATGATTCTGCTGCCAATGCTACCAAGTCAAGTCCTCAAGCTACTGCTCCTCGTGTGATGACTGACCGTGAGCTGCTTATAAGTCTTCACCAGAAGGTGGATCGAAACCACAAATGGGTTAAGCGTCAGTTTGGTTCTATTCTTCACAACATGACCTCTACACATAATGCAGTGAAGAAAAACCATTACTACCTCCATGAAGTATTTGATCGCATCTGGGCTATACTGTCACATCTATATGGTGAAGAAGAACTGAAGCAAGTGAGCTTCAAGGAAGATTTTGACTAGTCTGCTCCTCCTCCAAAGAAATTCAAGAAGGCCAAGGTTCCTTCCTTGGTGGCCAGTTCATATTCTTCATCGCGTGACACAAACGAGTATGAAGACTTGGACGACACTGCAGCAGGCCCTACATCGACTCAAGACCCCAACAACGCTGGCGCTCCTCCATCTTCATGATATTCTTCAGGGGCGTTAGTCCTCATTTTCAACCCTTTTGGTCATTCGATGACAAAGGGGGAGAAATTTGAGTTAGTCTTCAAGCGGGTCTATTCTATATGGGCATTTTTTTGCTAAGTTACAACTCTCGTTCTTCTGATGACTTTGCTGGATCGAGTTGTAATCTTAAACTCTATGGTGATCTGATACTTTTTGTTGTGTTCCTCTGCATGCTTATTCCTTATTCCTCATTAATCTTAATGCACGCATGCTGAATTACATCAGTCACCATATTTCATCATGCATTTCAAATTCTTCATATTATATGTCAAATGCGTGTATGAATTACAAGATATAGGGGGAGATCTCCATGATTATACTCTTCAAGTGTGCAATGCTTCAAAAGCAAATTCCTCACTATGCACATCTTTAGGGGGGGGGGGGTTCTACTATATCTTGCAATCAAATTCCTCAATATCAGTATTTACACTTCATATGTTTATCCCCATTGGAAACTTAACCTATATTGTCATCAATCACCAAAAAGGGGGATATTGTAAGTGCATCTAGTGCCCCTTAGTGATTTTGGTGTATTGAAGACTTATAGGTTAAGGGACTGATGCGTTTGTGAGTGTACACATGTCTATAAGTCTATGAGGAGTTTGATATTTACAGAGAAAGTCGACCCCTAAAAATGAAGTTCTTCATCTGAAGACTTTGGATTTCTGAAGACTTAATGAAGACTTGGAAAGTGGAGAAATTGGTGTGACCTTGAAGACTTGGTAATCATTCGAGGAACATGAAGCTTGAAGACTCTTATTTTTACTGTTTCATTTTCTCTTTCTTGAGTCATAGGAAACACCGTACTATTAAAAGTGGTTGAGGAAATACTAAGGAAAAATTTCCATGTGATGCTCAACTCAAAATCCTATACCTACCAATCCTTTCGAGTGAAGCCATTGGAAATCTCACAAAGTTCAGTCATATTCTTCAGTGACAGAGACGAAGTTCTTCTGGTCTCTAAGGAATTTGTTCTGCCTGAGGAGTTGGGAATTCACCAGTGCGGATTGCCTACAAATGAGGAACATGATAGCCCTGAGGTATTTGAGAGTCAAATATTCCGACCATTGTTGTGCTACGCGCCAGCTGTCCCAAAATATCTACCCACCTAACAGTCATATCATTGAAGGGCATTTATGTCTTATCATGTCGGGCTGCTCCCTAGGCTATAAATAGCCACCCCCTACAACCACTAGTTGGTTGGCTGCTCCGAGAGAAACTGACACTTGTCATTTGAGAGCAACCCATCCTCCGAGGACTTTGAGTGAAAATCATCAAGTGAGGAAATCCCAAACCCCAAACCTACAAACCCCAAAGTGATTGAGCATCACTGAAGAGATTGATCCTGCATGGATCTGACGCTTGTTTCCTTTGAAGAATGTGCTTCTTCCAGACGGTTAGGCATCAAGGTCTAAAGCATCCAAGAGGAATTGTGGATCGCCGAGTGACCGAGTTTGTGAAGGTTCGGAAGTCACCTGAAGACTTACCACGAGTGATTGGGCAAGGTCTGTGTGACTTTAGCTCAAGGAGAATACGGTGAGGACTGTGTGTCCGGGACTGGGTGTCCTCGAGTTTAAATACTTAGCCGCTCCAACCAGATGTACAACTGAGACAGCAGTTGGAACTGGTCTACCAAATCATTGTATTCACCGAGCTTACTGGTTCTCTTTCCTCAACTCTTTCATTTCCTCATCTCTGTTGTTGTGTGCTTGTTCATATCTGTTTGAAGACTTTGACTGAAGACTTTCTCAATTTCCTTAGTTCAATTTCTTCAGTCTGTCCGTCTTCATCTTGTGTTATCATGTGTTTACGCTTTCTGTACTATGTGCTTGTCTTCATTTCATCATGATGACTATGCGTGTGTTCTGCTATGTTTACCCTGTCGCGCAAGCGTGAGGGATTCCCGCTGTAGGGTGTTGCAATATGTCCATGGTTTACTTATTGTTTGTGTTGCGTGAGTGGCTGAAACACAAACACGGATAAGTGGGACATGGTGTATGGGAATAAAGGGGACTTGATGCTTTAATGCTATGGTTGGGTTTTACCTTAATGATCTTTAGTAGTTGCGGATGCTTGCTATAGTTCCAATCATAAGTGCATATGATCCAAGAAGAGAAAGTATGTTAGCTTATGCCTCTCCCTCATATGAAATTGCAATGATGACTACCGGTCTTGTTAACAATTGCCTAGGATAATTCCGCACACCGATCCATCATTATTCCACACTCGCTATTTATAATATTTAGTAATATATTCTAACTTTATGATAACAACACCTGCTTTTATATTTTATCTCTCCGATATCATGCAAAGTTATCCTCTTCATACCCACAACGTAGTTTTATTTCTCGTATCTAGTTGGAAGCAAACGTTCGGTGCACGTAGAGTCGTATCAGTGGCAGATAGGACTTGAGAGAATATTGATTTTACCTTTAGCTCCTTTTGGGTTCGACACTCCATACTTATCACTTCCATCTTTGGAAATTGCTACGACGATTCCCTACACTTGGGGATTATCAAGGGCGCAAAGCACCAAGCGCTCAGGAATTCATCACCAAGGCAATCAGAGAGCTTCAGGAGGCGTGATCCATGCGCGGCGAGGGCCGACATGCATCACTCAGCACAGCTGCCGCCCTGGACATGGGTGGTGAGCTGCGCATCCGCATCAACATCCTGAGCCTTAACGGGACTGCTTCTCAGGAGCTCTTCCGGCCGTCCCACGTTGGAAGGAGTGGGGGCTGCCCTTGCAGCCATCTTCGCACTTGTCGTTCGGCCTGCCGAATATGGCTGACACGCACCAGCACTTCATGCAGAGCATCCAGGCGGCTCACGAGGTCAGGCGCCAGGCAATCCGATCGGAGGAGGCATCGGACCCTCGCTAGCCTCCCGAGCCTCCAGAGCCTCACAAGACCGAGGAGCCAGACGAGTCGTGAGGAACGACTCCTTCAGCACGCATCTTCAGCTGCTCCAAGACTTCTCGAACGACGGTGCCAGGTGACTTTTTGGTTTGTTCAATTGAGGGCGCCCCTCGGGCTGCATTATCCTCAAGCTGCCAGGGCCGGTCCCGCAGCCGCACCATTTTGATTCGTGTACTCCAGACCAGTATGTTTGCTATGTTATCATGGTTGTTCACATTACCCGTGATGTCCCATTATTTATGGAGTCGCCGAGCACAGCCTCCGCACGTTGCTAACATGCATCTTGCTCATCCCGCAATAGGGGTTGCTGGCACGGTGATACGTCTCCATCGTATCTATAATTTTTTATTGTTCCATGCCAATATTATTCAACTTTCATATACTTTTGGCAACTTTTTATACTATTTTTGAGACTTACATATTGATCTAGTGCCCAGTGCCAGTTCCTATTTGTTGCATGTTTTATGTTTCGCAGAAACCCAATATCAAACGGAGTCCAAATGGGATAAAAACGGACGGAGAATATTTTGGAATATTTATGATTTTTGGGAATAAAAATCAATGTGAGACGGTGCCCGAGGGGGCCACGAGGCAGGGGGCGCGCCCCTGACCCTCGTGGCACTGAGGGATTCCTGGATAAGGGGGTATCCGGACTGCCGGACTATATACTTTGGCCGGAATGTTGGACTATGAAGGTACAAGATTGAAGACTTTGTCCCGTGTCCGGATGGGACTCTCCTTGGCATGGAAGGCAAGCTTGGCGATTCGGATAATAGATATCCTTCTCTGTAACCAACTCTGTGTAACCCTAGCCCCCTCTGGTGTCTATATAAACCGAAGGGTTTAGTCTGTAGGACACAACAACAATCATGCCATAGGCTAGCTTCTAGGGTTTAGCTTCTCCGATCTCGTGGTAGATCAACTCTTGTAATACTCATATCATCAAGATCAATTTAGTAGGAAGTAGGGTATTACCTCCATCAAGAGGGCCCGAACCTGGGTAATCATCGTGTCCCCAGTCTCCTGTTACCATTAGCCTTAGACGCACAGTTCGGGACCCCCTACCCGAGATCCGCCGGTTTTGACACCGACATTGGTGCTTTCATTGAGAGTTCCTCTGTGTCGTTGTTGTAAGGCTCGATGGCTTCTCCAACCTTCAACAACGCCGTCCAGGGTGAGACTTTTCTCCCCGGACAGATTTTCGTGTTCGGCGGCTTCGAAGTACGGGCCAACTCGCTTGGCCATCTAGAGCAGATCAACAGCTACGCCCCTTGCCACCAGGTCAGGTTCGGGAACCTAAACTACATTCCCAACGTCCGCGGAGACTCGATCTTCGACCAATTCGAGCCCACGCCAGGAGCGCCGAACAATTGCCATGAGCATGAGTTAGATCTGTCGTCGGACAGTATTCGGGATATCGCCCCTGCCATGGCTCCGGACTTTGATCCAGAGCAGATCGTGCCATTTGAGGACGGGTGGATGGACCCCGCCACTGAGGCCACATACCTATCAGCGTTGGAGCCGAACACAGACTCCGCTTCTAAGGAAATCTGTGTCTCCGGACCCCCAGACTTATCTTCGGTTGTAGGTTCTGGACCGCGTGCATCCATGCCCATCGAATCTGATTGGGCTCCAGTCATGGAATTCACCGCCGCGGATATCTTCCAGCACTCCCCCTTTGGCGATGTGCTAAATTCATTAAGGTCTCTCTCTCTCTGTCAGGGGATTCCTGGCCGAACTATGTTCGGCTCGAGTGGGAAGCAGGTGACGAAGAAATTCGTCACCCACCCACCACCCACTTCATAGCCACAGTCGATGATTTGACCGACGTGCTGAACTTCGACTCCGAAGACATCGACGGTATAGACGATGATGCGGGAGAAGAATAGGAACCACCGCCCACAGGGCGCTGGACTGCCACCTCTTCATATGATATATATATGGTGGATACTCCCAAAGAAAACAATGGCGATGAGGCAATAGGAGATAACCCCTCAAGGAAGAAATCAAAGCATGGGCGTCATCGGCGCCGCTCCAAGCCCCGCCACAGCAACACCTGCACTGGACAAGAAAATAATCCACATGGCGTCGAAGAGGAATACAATCCTGACCAGCCTACCTTCGAGTAGGCCGAACAAGAACATGGGCAGGTCAGCCCAGATGAACAGGCGACGGACGGATACTTGGAGGACGATAACTATATGCCTCCCTCCGAAGATGATGTGAGCCTCGGTGACGATGAATTCGGCATACCGGAGGATCCCATAGAGCAGGAGCGCTTCAAGCGCCGGCTTATATCCACTCCAAGAAGCCTGAAAAGGAAGCAGCAGCAGCTCCAAGCTGATCAAGATCTGCTCGCAGACAGATGGACCGAGGTCCTGGCGGCCGAGGAATACGGACTTGAGCCCCCCATCATGGGATACCCAAAGCACAAATCGCTAGAAGAAGAGGCCGAAGAGCCTGAACTACCAGCACAAGATGAGGTTGACCGGCCACCTCGTGGTCGGGATAAAACGACGTACCAGCCTGCACCCCCATGCCGGTTCACTACGGCCCGAGGCAATACGCAGGACCTGTGAGACACATTGGAAAACAACGCAGGACAACCAAGATCGATCTACGGATCACGAGCACAACACATGACGATGATCGTCATGCCGGATACACTAATAATAAATCTGGCCGGGCCAAACCTTACCGACCAGACCAAGACGGACTGCGTCGTGACATAGCCCGGCACAGAGGCGCCGCACACCCCCTCTGCTTCACTGATGAAGTAATGGAACATGAATTCCCAGAAGGGTTTAAACCTGTCAACATCGAGTCATACGATGGCACAACAGACCCCGCGGTGGGGATCGAGGATTTCCTTCTCCACATTCACATGGCTTGCGGTGATGACCTACATGCCATCAAGTATCTCCCCCTCAAGCTTAAAGGGCCAGCCAGACATTGGCTGAATAGCCTGCCAGCAAACTCCATTGGCAGTTGGGAAAATCTTGAGGACGCATTCCTCGATAACTTCCAGGGCAACTACGTGCGACCACCGGATGCTCATGACTTAAGTCACATTATCCAACAGCCCAGAGAGTCAGCCAGGAAATTCTGGACTCAGTTACTAACTAAAAAGAACCAAATTATTGACTGTCCGGACACCGAGGCCCTGGCGGCCTTTAAGCATAACATAGGCGATGAGTGGCTTGCCCAACACCTCGGCCAAGAAAAACCAAAGTCCATGGCGGCCCTCACAACACTAATGACCCGCTTTTGTGCGGGCAAGGACAGCTGCTAGCTTGCAGTAACACCGCGCCAGGAAACTCTGGCACTTCAGATGTCCCGCGACAGTAACGGAAAGCCACGGCGCAATAGACATAAGCGTCGGAACAATGGTGACAATGCCGAAGATACGACAGTCAATGCCGGATTCATCAACTCCAAATCCGGACAGCGGAAGAAGCCGTTTAAAAGAAACAATCCGGGATCGTCCAGTCTGGACCGCATACTCGACCGCTCGTGCCAGATTCACGGCACCCCCAATAAACCAGCCAATCACACTAACAGAGATTGCTGGGTGTTCAAACAGGCCAGCAAGATAAATGCCGAGAACAGGGACAAGGGGCTGCACAGCAATGATGATGAGGAGCCCCGGCGTCCGAACACTGGGGGACAGAAGAAATCCCCCCCCCCAAGTGAAAACGGTAAACATGATCTACGCTACCCACATCCCCAAACGGGAGTGAAAGCGTGCACTTAGGGACGTTTATGCGATGGAGCCAGTCGCCCCCAAGTTCAACCCATGGTCATCCTACCCGATCACTTTTGATCATAGGGAGCATCCTACCAGCATCCATCATGGTGGCTCAGCCGCATTGGTCCTTGACCCAATCATCGATGGATTCCACCTCACGCGAGTCCTCATGGACGGTGGCAGTAGCCTGAACCTGCTTTATCAGGACATAGTGCGTAAAATGGGCATCGATCCCTCACGGATTAAGCCAACCAAAACCACCTTTAAAGGTGTAATTCTAGGGGTAGAGGCCCACTGTACGGGCTCAATAACACTGGAAGTGGTCTTCGGATCTCCAAATAATTTCCGAAGCAAGGAATTAATCTTCGACATCGTCCCTTTCCGTAGTGGCTATCATGCACTACTGGGACGAACTGCGTTCGCTCGATTTAATGTGGTACCGCACTATGCATACCTCAAGCTCAAAATTCTAGGACCCCACGGGGTTATAACAGTCAATGGAAACACAGACCGCTCCCTCCATACGGAAGAGCACACTGTGGCCCTTGCGGCCGAAGTACAAAGCAACATTCTTCGACAGACAACCCATTCGGCAATAACAACCCCGAACACTATCAAGCGAGTCCGGAGGACCCCGCAGCAGGATGGTCAGGCGCGCCAAGAGCTCGATTAGCAATCCGGCCTCCGCAATAGACCCATTGAGGAGGCATTTGGGCCACGCGTACACAACTACGCACTCAAAATACCATGGGCATATGCGGAGGCAAGTCGATGATGCAGCTCACAGTGCAGTTCAGCCCCCACGAGGCCCGCACATCCTTCAACTTTCTTTCTTTTCAGGACCCTACTTTCAGGAAGCCCCTTCAGAGAACCGGATTATCGGACTCATCAATGAGGGGAACACCAAGGGGGCAAGAGGCTTTGCACACAAGGGAATACCCAGGTGGTCTCTTTCAATGATTTTTATACCTATTTTTACATACCCGCATGCAGCCTGCCCTTGGATAGGACACGTCAAATAGTCCTATTTTTCTCTGCTTAATGCATTAATTGTACACATATGCCTTGCCGTATTATCCAAATAACAATGGGAAATAGTATAGCGTCAGCTTCTTATTACTATCTTCATATTTTCCCTTGAATATTTATTTAATGTTGGATCCGTACACTTTGGTACGATCCGTTCGCCAGGGGCTTTCTATTGAGCCCCATAATATGGCAATAAAAGTCCGAACACTTTCGACAGTGCGGCACCCCGAACTTATAGCATTATATGCATCAGCTCCGAATCATGTCTTGGGTCAATAGTTGGGTTAGCCCGGCTCCCTTGTTTTGGTACCTTACGTTCCATTATATTGGCTAAGGTAGCGCAGGGAGAACTACTACGATTGTGTCCCGGTTCTTCCGGACGAACACCTTAGTAGAGAAAGCCGAAAACTGACTGTCATGATGTGGCGAGAGCTGGTCGCTGTTCGAGAGGTACTAAATCCTTAAAGATTTTTTCCGCTTAAGGCGAGGAATCGACCTTGTTTGATTTAGGCGTGTATAGCGCCCCAGTTCGGCCTTTCGAATACTAGGGGCTTCGCCGAAATTTAAAATTATAGACTTCTATGGCCAAGTGAGAGTTATAAAGCCGTATAGTCCGATTGCCTTGTTCGCTGCGCCGAACACCTCCTTAAAGGACCAAGAACTTGGATAAAGAGTGTTTGGGTTTTCCACGAATTCCCCAGTACTAGCTACACGGGGGCGGAAGCCGACGACTGGCCTACTCTCAGAATTTTATAAATGGCCGCATGGAAGGTAACATTTTAAATCAACAAAGCGTTATATAGCGTACACAAAACTCGTTTTTACATTACAAAGACGACATGAGCTCATTTACTGAAAGATTACATTCTTGGGGCATTCATCGGCCACAAGGCAAGCGCCTTTCATGACGCCATCATAATATTTCTCGGGGCAGCGGTGCTCCTTACCCTCCGGGGGTCCTTCCTTCACCAGCTTCTCAGCGTCCAATCTGGCCCAATGCACTTTCGCATGGGCAAAGGCCCGACGGGCACCCTCAATACAGACAGACTGCTTGATAACCTCAAGCCGTGGGCAGGCACTTACCATCCGCTTTATAAGGCCGAAGTAGCTATCGGGCAGGGGCTCACCAGGACACATCCGGACTATGAGGTCCTTCGTGGCCAATTCGGCCGCCCGGTGGAGTTCGACCAACTGCTTCAGTTGGTCACTCAGAGACATTGGGTGTTCGGCTCTAGTATACTGGGACCAGAACAACTTCTCCATCGAGCTCCCCTCTTCGGCACGGTAGAACTCCGCAGCATCTAAGATGCTGCGTGGCAGATCTGCGAATGCCCCTAGAGAGCTCCGAATGCGGGTGAGTAAAAGAAATGTCTCCTCCACATGCTTGCTTTGCATAATAAATGCCTTACCCGCTGCTATCTTCTTGGCCGCTTGGATCTCCTGGAGGGCCTTTTGGGCTTCGGCCTTGGCATCTTTTGCACTCTCGAGGGCTTTGGCAAGCTCGGACGCTTGCGTCTTGAAGTCATGCTCCAAGGACTCGAACTTCTTGCCGAACTCCTGGAGATCTTGCTATACCTCCCCCACCCGAGCATCTTGTTTCTCACGCTCGGTGCGCTCCGTAGCTGCCTTGGCTTCGGCTGCGGACAACGCTTTCTTCAGGGTTGCCACTTCGGTTGCCGCCCCTATTAAAAATCATGATGCTTCTTGTTAGCATCACCAATCTTTCTTCCCTACATGACACACGAACGGGGTATCACTTACCTTTGCTCTCCTCGAGCTGCCTCTTCATGAGGCCGAGCTCCTCTGTGGCTTGCCCCAGGTCCTGCCTGAGTCCGGCAACCTCCATTGTGCGTGCAACGGCAGTCAGCAACAGCGCCTGCTCATTACCATAGACAACAACTGTCAGACTCCTGTGGATTAATAATTGACCCTCCGTTTGGCTTTTTCTTTCCGAACACCAAACAGAGTATCAGGGGCTACTATCTATTGGGTGATATTTTCTCATGCTTTTTTTACTTACCTCAAAGCCTATTAGAAGGCTGGTGCAGTCTTTGGTCAATCCGCTTTTCACGGATCGGACCTTCTCAATCACCGTACCCATGAGAGTACGGCGCTCTTCATTGATGGAAGCGCTGTGAAGCACTTCCAGCAAATTAACCGACGCCTCCGGTTGGATGGAGGTCATCGGCACGGCCGGCTCGCCCTCCTTAGCGAGGGGCTGCTCGCTTGAATCCAGAACCTGTGAAGGCTCTGGTGCAGTAACCGGCGGAGAGCTAGACTTGTTGTGGCTCACGTCCGCATAATCCATGGGGATCTTACCCCCCATGTGCCCGGCGTCTGGGATTTTGCCTTCGGGCATCTCCGGAAGCGTCGCCCCCTGCTCTGATATCCTTTGGGACAACACCTCGGTGTCATCTGCAGGTCGCGGGGAGGTGGCCGTCGGGAGCGAATCCATCTCCGACGCACTCAAGGACCCATCCGAAGAAGATGCCCCGAGATTGGACCTGGCTGGACTGCATACACGTGTTCGGTGTTATTACGAACCATAAAGTTAGAGTCGCACGAAAATATTACAGAGCGCGGATACTCACGACTTCGCCCGGGGCCTGCACCTGGGCAGCCACTCCTCTTCGCTATAGGCGGCAGTAGTGGAGTGATCCGGAAGGGACGCCTTCCCTTTCTTCGGCGTCCTGGCCTCCTCCCGCGAGGCGGCCTTCCTTTTCTTCTCCTCCCTAGTGCGGGGAGGGGGCATTTCTTCATGATTCCCCCCATCTCCGTGGGAGGAATCTGCCTCGTCATCCTCAGATGATGAGCCAATCACGGCCCTGCGCCGGAGACCTTTTCTGGTCCCCGCAGCCGCCTTCCTGGACCCTTCGGCCTCCCCAGATGGGGCGGCCGTCTTCTTCTTCTTTTTCTCCCCCCCCCTTCACGGGAGGAGTGTGCCTCATCGTCTCCGGGCGAGGCGTCCGGCGCAACCTCGCGCCTGAGACCTTTCCTGGTCCCCGTGGCCTTCTTTTCAGCCTTCTTCTCCGGCACCTTGTAAGGCACCGGAGCCAGCATCTCCGTTAGGAGTGCGGTCGCTGGATCTTCGGACAGCGGAGCCGGACAGTCGACCTGCTCTGCCGTCTTCATGTAATCCTGTTTTGTCAGCATGGTGACTTAAAATCCTCCTGCAAATATGCTGGGACAGGTACATCTTTTGATGGTTAGAGGACTTACCAAATTGGTGAGGTACTTTGCACTAAGCCCGTGGTCCTCAGAAATGGGAGGAGGAACTTCGCCGGTCTTGAACAACACCTTCCAGACGTCCTTATGCGTCGTGTCAAAAAGCTCGTGTAGCATCTGGTGTTTGGCTGGATCAAACTCCCACATATTGAAAGCCCGTCTTTGACACAGAGAATCCGGTGGACGAGCATGACCTGGACCACGTTGACAAGCTTGATATTCTTGTCCCTCATACTTTCGATGCAGGTCTCGAGTCCGGCCAGCTCCACAGGTTCGCCCTAGGCCAGGCCCTTCTTCTCCCAAGAGGTGAGCCGCATGGGGATTCCGGATCAGAATTTGGGGGCTGCCACCCAATTGGCGTCGCGCGGCTCGGTGATGTAGAACCACCCTGATTGCCACCCTTTCACGGTCTCCGCAAAGGAGCCGTCAAGCCATGTAACATTAGGCATTTTGCCCACCATGGCGCCTCCGCACTCCGCCTGCTGGCCGCTAACGATCTTCGGCTTCATGCAGAAGATTTTCAGCCACAGGCCGAAGTGGAGCCTAATGCGGAGGAAGGCCTCGCACACGATGATGAACGCCGAGATGTTGAGGATGAAGTTTGGGGCTAGATCATGGAAATCTAGCCCATAGTAATACATGAGCCCGCGGACGAATGGGTGGAGTGGAAATCCTAGTCCGTGGATGAAATGAGGGAGGAATACTACTCTCTCCGCCGGAAGCCTATGCGTGATGTTTTCGGCCAGGTATCCAGCCGCCCGAAGCTTGGTGATATCCTCCTCCGTGACGGAGGAGGCCATCCACTTGCCTCCCGCTCCGGACATGCTGCGAATGGTCCTACGGAGAAGGTGAGAACTTGGGCTCTAGGGCTCGAGAGTGCAAGGACGGATGAGCAGAGGAAGAAGGCATGGGTGAAAACGGGGGATCCTTATCCCTTTATAAATACGGTGAAAGAATGTGCGCCTCCCCACTTGCCTGTCAAAATTACTCATTTCCCCAAAGCGCCACGATTGATGGCACGGTTGGGTTACCCACACCCGTATTGATGAGAATCCCGCGATAAGGGGGACACGATCTCTGCTTTGACAGGACGTGCCAAAGAAGCCACCTCGCGATGTGTGCGGTATCTGGTTGTAAAAATGATTTGAATAAGAGCCAGGCCGTGGCGTCATGTCACGCTACGAAGAGCTGTCAGCAGATTAGATTCATGGATTATTGTTCTCTCTACGATGGTATGTGGAATTTGTCTTGCAGAGCCGGACACGGTCCTTGTGTTCGGAATTTATTTTGGAGTATTCAGAGATGGAACCCGCCTCGCAATGCCGAAGACAATTTACGTGCCAGAATCATCGTCATTGAAGCCTGGTTCAGGGGCTACTGAGGGATTCCTGGATAAGGGGGTATCTGGACTACCGGACTATATACTTTGGCCGGACTGTTGGACTATGAAGATACAAGATTGAAGACTTCGTCCCGTGTCCGGATGGGACTCTCCTTGGCGTGGAAGGCAAGCTTGGCGATTCGGATAATAGATCTCCTTCTCTGTAACCGACTCTGTGTAACCCTAGCCCCTTCCGGTGTCTATATAAACCGGAGGCTTTAGTCCATAGGAGACAACAACAATCATACCATAGGCTAGCTTCTAGGGTTTAGCCTCTCCGATCTCGTGGTAGATCAACTCTTGTAATACTCATATCATCAAGATCAATCAAGCAGGAAGTAGGGTATTACCTCCATCGAGAGGGCCCGAACCTGGGTAAACATCGTGTCCCCAGTCTCCTGTTACCATTAGCCTTAGACGCACAGTTCGGGACCCCCTACCCGAGATCCGCCGGTTTTCACACCGACAGGCACCCCATAAGGTGGTTGATGCTCTTATTTTGCCGCAAGAAAGCTAATTTTCAGAGAAAAATCTTGGCAAAGGTTTCAACCTAATCGGAGTTACGGATCTCCAAATATATAAGAAACGGTGAAAGGGAGAATCTGGGAACGCAGAAACAAAGAGAGACAGAGAGACAGATCCAATCTCGGAGGGGCTCTCGCCCCTCCCACGCCATGGAGACCATGGACCAGAGGGGAAACCCTTCTCCCATCTAGGGAGAAGGTCAAGGAATAAGAATAAGAAGGGGGCTCTCTCCCCCTTGCTTCCGGTGGCGCCAGAACGCCGCCGGTGGCCATCATCACCACCGCGATCTACACCAACAACTTCACCGCCTTCATCACCAACTCTTCCCTCCTCTATGCAGAGGTGTAACCCCTATTTTACCCGCTGTAATCTCTACTAAACATGATGCTCAACGCTATATATTATTTCCCAATGATGTATGGCTATCCTATGATGTTTGAGTAGATCCAGTTTTCCTATGGGTTAATTGATGATCTTGATTGGTTTGAGTTGCATGTTTTATTATTGGTGATGTCCTATGGTGCTCTCCGTGTCGTGCAAGCATGAGAGATTCCCGTTGTAGGATGTTGCAATACATTCATGATTCGCTTATACTGGATTGCTTGAGTGACAGAAGAATAAACCCGTGTAAGGGGGTTGTTGCGTATGGGATAAAGAGGACTTGATGCTTTAATGCTATGGTTGGGTTTTACCTTAATGATCTTTAGTAGTTGGGGATGCTTTCTAGAGTTTCAATCATAAGTGCATATGATCCAAGAAGAGAAAGTATGTTAGCTTATGCCTCTCCCTCAAATAAAATTGCAATAGTGATTACCAGTTTAGTTATCGATTGCCTAGGACAAATAACTTTCTCGTGACAAAAAGCTCTCTACTAAAACTAACTTAGTTATGTCTTCATCTAAACAGCCCCTAGTTTATATTTACGTGCTCTTTATATTCTTGCAAACCTATCCAAAATTACCTACAAAGTCCTTCTAGTTTCATACTTGTTTTAGGTAAAGCGAATGTTAAGCGTGCGTAGAGTTGTATCGGTGGTCGATAGAACTTGAGGGAATATTTGTTCTACCTTTAGCTCCTCGTTGGGTTTGACACTATTACTTGTCGAAACAGGGTACAATTGATCCCCTATACTTGTGGGTTATCAAGACCTTTTCTGGCGCCATTGCCGGGGAGTCATAGCGTGGGGTGAATATTCTCGTGTGTGCTTGTTTTCTTTATCACTAAGTAATTTTTATTTGTTGTCCAAGTTGTTCTCTATCCTTAGTTATGGATATGGAACACGAAATACCAAAAAAATTAGGTGTACTTGCTACTAATGGAGATGGGGAACCTCCTAAAACCCTCGATGCTGGTTATGTGAAAAATATTATGTACTACGTTTATAATACTGAGAAAACCCCATTCAATTATGTTATGGGAGACACGTTGGATCAACGTGAATACTTTAGGGATTATCGCTTGACACAAAAAGGGAAACTATTATGGGATCAAATTCATATGTCGCATTGGTATGCTCGGGAACTACGCTTGAGATATGATTATACTTGTTCCTCTAGGATGAAGGTTCCACATGTTTCCTTTTCATTCAAATTTAATGATAATGAAACCTTGGCTTAATGGCTTGAGCACTTTATGCCTAGCTTAATGGCTTCAAAGAAAGCTCTGCCAGGGAGACAACCCGTAAGTTTTAGAGAGTCATTTATTTCTGTTGAGTGCTTTTATATAGTCTAAAAACAAAAAAAGAATAAAGAGGGGAACCCAAAACTTTTCAAAAAGGAAAGTGAAAGTGAGAGAGACAAGCATTGTTGAAGTGGGAGAGCTCCTTCAACTTTGTTCATGCTCACGGAAACTTTGTGAATCTTATAAAAAATATTTATCCCTTTGTACAATTCCATTGTATTATAAAAATAATGTGCTAAGGTTTGCCTTTAGGATGTTTATAGTGCTTGTTGGTTTGTACGGTGCAGGACAGAAACTTTGGCTGTAGTGCGCGATTTTACATTTCTTACTGGAACGTCAAATGGTTCAGAAACTTTTGAACTGTCTTTATATACAATTGTTTTATTTTTCCTAATTTTGGAAGAATTTTTGAGGTACCAGAAGTATGGTGAATGTTCAGATTACTACAGACTGTTCTGTTTTTGACAGATTCTGTTTTTGATGCATAGTTTGCTTGTTTTGATGAAACTATCAATTTCTATCAGTGGATTAAGCCATGGAAAAGCTATATTACAGTAGACACAATGCAAAGATAAAATATTAATTGGTTTGCAACAGTACCTAGAGTAGTGATTTGCTTTATTATACTAACGGATCTTACCGAGTTTTCTGTTGAAGTTTTGTGTGGATGAAGTGTTTGATCGAGGAGGTCTCGATATGAGGAAAAGGAGGAGAGGCAAGAGCTCAATCTTGGGGATGCCCAAGGCACCCCAAGTAAATATTCAAGGAGACTCAAGCGTCTAAGCTTGGGGATGACCCGGAAGGCATCCCCTCTTTCTTCAACAAGTATCGGTATGTTTTCGGATTCGTTTCATTCATACCATATGTGCAAGTCTTGGAGCGTCTTTTGCATTTAGTTTTCACTTTATTTTATGCACCATGCTGGTATGAGATAGTACTTGGTTGATTTATAGAATGCTCATTTCACTTCACTTAAATCTTTTGAGTATGGCTTTATAGAATGCTTCATGTGCTTCGCTTATATCATTTGAAGTTTGGATTGCCTGTTTCACTTCACATAGAAAACCGCCATTTGTAGAATGCTCTTTTGCTTCACTTATATTTGTTAGAGCGTGGGCATATCTTTTGTAGAAAGAATTAAACTCTCTTGCTTCACTTAATCCATTTAGAGAGATGACAGGAATTGGTCATTCACATGGTTAGTCATAAAATCCTACATAAAACTTGTGGATCACTGAATATGATATGTTTGATTCCTTGCAATAGTTTTGCGATATAGAGATGATAATATGTGGGAGGTACTAGTAGATGGTTGTGTTTAGTAAGGATATTGGTGTTAAGATTTGTGATTCCCGAAGCATGCACGTATGGTCTCCTAACTATGTAACCAAATTGGCGCGCATTGTATTTTGATTGTTTATCTTTGCATGAAGGTCGGGGGCGCGCGATGGTTAACTCCTACCAACCTCCACCCTAGGGGCATGCATAGTAGTACTTTGCTTTGAGGGCTAATAAACTTTTTGCAATAAGTATATGAGTTATTTATGACTAATGTGAGTCCATGGATTATACACACTCTCATCCTTCCATCATTGCTAGCCTCTTTGGTACCGTGCATTGCCCTTTCTCACCTCAAGAGTTGGTGAAAACTTCGCCGGTGCATCGAAACCCCATGATATGATACGCTCTATCACACATAAGCCTCCTTATATCTTCCTCGAAACAACCACCATACCTACCTATTATGGAATTTCCATAGCCATTCCGAGATATATTGCCATGCAACTTTCATCATCATCATATACATGACTTGAGCATTCATTATCATATTGCTTTGCATGATCGTAAGATAGCTAGCATGATGTTTTCATGGCTTGTCCGTTTTTTGATGTCATTGCTATGCTAGGTCATTGCACATCCCGGTACACCACGGGAAGCATTCATATAGAGTCATACCTTTGTTCTAGTATCGAGTTGTAATATTGAGTTGTAAGTAAATAAAAGTGTGATTATCATCATTATTAGAGCATTGCCCCAGCGAGGAAAGGATGATGGAGACTATGATTCCCCCACAAGTCGGGATGAGACTCCGACTTTATGAAAAATAAAAGAGGCCAAAGAAGCCCAAATAAAAAAATAGGCCAAAGAAGCCCACCAAAAAATAAAAATATAAAAAATAAAATAAAAAATGAGAGAAAAGGAGAGAAGGGGTAATGTTACTATCCTTTTACCACACTTGTGCTTCATAATAGCACCATATTCTTCATATAGGGAGTCTCTTGAGTTATCACTTTCATATACTAATGGGAATTTTCATTATAGAACTTGGCTTGTATATTCCTATGATGGGCTTCCTCAAATGCCCGAGGTCTTCATGAGCAAGCAAGTTGGATGCACACCCACTTAGTTTCAGTTTGAGCTTTCATACACTTATAGCTCTAGTGCATCCGTTGCATGGCAATCCCTACTCCTCGCATTGACATCAATTGATGGGCATATCCATAGCCCGTTGATTAGCCACGTCGATGTGAGACTTTCTACCTTTTTGTCTTTGATAACCCACAAGTATAGGGGATTGCAACAGTTTTTGAGGGTAGAGTATTCAACCCAAATTTATTGATTCGACACAAGGGGAGCCAAAGAATATTCTCAAGTATTAGTAGTTGAGTTGTCAATTCAACCACACCTCGATAACTTAGTATCCGCAGCAAAGTATTTAGTAGCAAAGTAGTATGATAGTAATGGTAACAGTGGCAAAAGTTATAATAGCAGTTTTGTAGTAATTGTAACAGTAGCAACGGAAAAGTAAATAAGCAAAGCACAATATGTGAAAAGCTCGTAGGCATTGGATCAGTGATGGATAATTATGTTGGATGTGATTCTTCATGTAATAGTTATAACATAGGGTGACATGGAACTAGCTCCAGTTCATCAATGTAATGTAGGCATGTATTCCGAATATAGTCATATGTGCTTATGGAAAAGAACTTGCATGACATCTTTTGTCCTACCCTCCCGTGGCAGCGGGGTCCTAATGGAAACTAAGGGATATTAAGGCCTCCTTTTAATAGAGTACCGGACCAAAGCATTAGCACTTAGTGAATACATGAACTCCTCAAACTACGGTCATCACCTAGAAGTATCCCGATTATTGTCACTTTGGGGTTGCCGGATCATAACACATAATAGGTGACTATAGACTTGCAAGATAGGATCAAGAACTCACATATATTCATGAAAACATAATAGGTTCAGATCTGAAATCATGGCACTCGGGCCCTAGCGACAAGCATCAAGCATAGCAAAGTCATAGCAACATCAATCTCAGAACATAGTGGATACTAGGGATCAAACCCTAACAAAACTAACTTGATTACATGGTAAATCTCATCCAACCCATCACCGTCCAGCAAGCCTACGATAGAATTACTCATGCACGGTGATGAGCATCATGAAATTGGTGATGGAGGATGGTTGATGATGACGACGGCGACGAATCCCCCTCTCCGGAGCCCCGAACGGACTCCAGATCAGCCCTCCCGAGAGAGATTAGGGCTTGGCGGCGGCTCCGTATCATAAAACGCGATGAAACTTTCTCTCTGATTTTTTTCTCCATGAAAGCAAATATATAGAGTTGGAGTTGAGGTCGGTGGCCATCCAGGGGGGCCACGAGGTAGGGGGTTGCACCCCCCACCCTTGTGGATAGGGTGTGGGCCCCCTGGCCTTGATTCTTTTGCCAGTATTTTTTATATTTTCCAAAAGTAATCTCCATGGATTTTCAGGTCATTCCGAGAACTTTTGTTTTCTGCACAAAAATAACACCATGGCAGTTCTGCTGAAAACAGCGTTGGTCCGGGTTAGTTTCATTCAAATCATGCAAGTTAGAGTCCAAAACAAGGGCAAACGTGTTTGGAAAAGTAGATACGGTGGAGATGTATCAACTCTCCCAAGCTTAAACCTTTGCTTGTCCTCAAGCAATTCAGTTGACAAACTAAAAGTGATAAAGAAAAGAACTTTTACAAACTCTGTTTGCTCTTGTTGTTATAAATATGTAAAGCCAGCATTCAAGTTTTCTGCAAAGATTATGAACTAACCATATTCACAATAACACTTAGGTCTCATGTTTACTCATATCAATAGCATAATCAACTAGCGAGCAATAATAATAAATCTCGGATGACAACACTTTCTCAAAACAATCATAATATGATATAACAAGAAGGTATCTCGCTAGCCCTTTCTGAGACCGCAAAACATAAATGCAGAGCACCTTTAAAGATCAAGAACTGACTAGACATTGTAATTCATGGTAAAAGAGATCCAGTCAAGTCATACCCAATAGAAACTAATAGTAATGCATGCAAATGACAATGTGCTCTCCAGCGGGTGCTTTTTTATAAGAGGGAGATGAGTCAACATAAACGTAAATAGATAGGCCCTTCGCAAAGGGAAGGAGGGATTTGTAGAGGTGCCAGAGCTCGATTTTAAAATAGAGATGAATAACATTTTGAGCGGTATACTTTCACTGTCAATGCAACAACTATGAGATCTCGATATCTTCCATGCTACATACATTATAGGCGGTTCCCAAACAGAATGGTAAAGTTTATACTCCCCCACCACCAACAAGCATCAATCCATGGCTTGCTCGAAACAACGAGTGCCTCCAACTAGCAATAGCCCTGGGAGAGTTTTGTTTAATTATTTTGATTTGCTTTGATCTTTTTTATCATGGGACTGGGCATCCTGGTTACCAGCCATTTTCTCGTGAATGAGGAGCGGAGTCCACTCCCCTTGAGAATAACCCACCTAGCATGGAAGATACAGACAGCCCTAGTTGAAACATGAGCTGCTCGAGCATACAAAACAGAATTTCATTTGAAGGTTTGGAGTTTGGCACATACGAATTTACTTGGAACGGCAAGTAAATACCGCATATAGGAAGGTATGGTGGACTCATATGGAATAACTTTGGGGTTTATGGAGTTTGGACGCACAAGCAGTATTCCCGCTTAGTATAGGTGAAGGCTAGCAAAAGACTGGGAAGCGACCAATTGAGAGAGCGACAACAGTCATGAACATGCATTAAAATTAATCAACACCGAGTGCAAGCATGAGTAGGATATAATCCACCATGAACATAAATATCGTGAAGGCTATGTTGATTTGTTTTCAACTACATGCGTGAACATGTGCCAAGTCAAGTCACTCGAATCATTCAAAGGAGGATACCACCCTATCATACCACATCACAACCATTTTAATAGCATGTTGGCACGCAAGGTAAACCATTATAAGCTCCTAGCTAATTAAGCATGGCATAAGCAACTATAATCTCTCATTGTCATTGCAAACATGTTTATTCATAATAGGCTGAATCAGGAACGATGAACTCATCATATTTACAAAAACAAAAGAGGTCGAGTTCATACCAGCTTCTCTCATCTCAATCAGTCCATCATATATCGTCATTATTGCCTTTCACTTGCACGACCGGACGGTGTGTATAATAATAATAGTGCACATGCATTGGACTAAGCTGGAATCTGCAAGCATTCAATTCAAGGGAGAAGACAAGGTAATATGGGCTCTAAATTAAATCAACAATCATGCATATGGGAGCCACTAAACATTTTTCATTATGGTCTTCTCCTCTCGACCCCCAAAGGAAAGAAAAGAAATAAAACTATTTACACGGGAAAGCTCCCAACAAGCAAAAGAAGAACGAGAAATATTTTTGGGTTTTATTTTTAATTATTACTACAAGCATGGAAATTAAACTAACTATTTTTTTGTTTTTTTCTTAAGGTTTATCAACCACATAAGAAGAAAACTAGAAAAAGAAATTAAACTAGCATGGATAGTACAATGAAAAAGTATGAGCACCGACAACTAGAATAAGTGTGTGAACATGAATGTAATGTCGGTGAGAAATACGTACTCCCCCAAGCTTAGGCTTTTGGCCTAAGTTGGTCTATTGCCAAGGACCATGACTACTCTCCCCGGTGTACTGAGGAGTGTCATATGGATACCACTGGCTGGCGATCTCCTCCGGATCCCACTGATAACAGGATGGTCGATAAGGGTCCAATGGTGGTTCCGGCTCAGGCTCTAGAGCTGATGTCTGGCCTCGGTGCGCGTACACGACCGACAGCAATACGAGGTAAGGACCTGCAGTTAAATCAAACAAAGAAGGTGCAGGCAGGGTAATAATTTCATTGTGTTTCTTATTAAATCTCAGGTTATACAGAAGCATCTTATCATCATTGTCAACAATAAATTCATGTGCTATCATGCTCTTGTAATCTAAAAAGGTAGGGGGCAACAGTGTCTCCTCTTTCTCATAATGCCTAATAGGTATCTCAAAATGTTTAGCAAGGCGTGCAGCATAGATACCTCCAAAGATGGGGCCCTTTGTACGGTTTAGACTTAATCATTTAGCAATAACGGCACCCATACTAAAATTGTTATCACCAAATAAGGCATGGAACAGAATAATAATATCAGGAACACTGAGGTTTCCACAATTTCCGTGACCAATTAAGCATCGACTAGCAAATATAGCAAAGTAGCATAAAACAGGGAAATGTATGATGGTTATTCTTGCATCGGAAACCTTCCTCGATTCCCCTATAGTAATAGTATCAATAAAACCATCCACATTTTTACGATGTGGTTCATCTAAGCTGCCCTCGAAGGGTATTCTACAAGCCGCGCAAAAATTACATAATGACATTTCCTTAGCCTCATCATATAAATGAAAAGATACTGAAGGAGGTGAATTCTTAGGTTAATAGTAAAAGTTTTGCATGAAAGTATTGGTGAGTAAGAGATACTGTTCGATCCAGTCGTGGAGGAAGTCGGTGGGGCCCGCATTATCAGCCAAAGAATAAAAGTCTTCATAAATCCCAGCTACTCTCAAGAAATTATCACAAGGCCACTCACACGGCCTTACTTCCGCTATGCGAGGAAGACTATACTTGGCCTTTTCTTTCTCCTTAGCTTGTTTATCCTTGGAGCTTTGGCTAGAAGATCCCCTCAAAAGTCTCCTCATCATTTTCTGAAAATTTCTGAAATTTTTAGTAACTCAAAATAAAAGTGGATAAAACTCAACAAGATTGATAGCAACTACTCCCACAAGTGCCTACAGCCTATATCATGCATTAGAATTACTTAGGACCTCATAAATTTGACATGCAAGCTCAAGAACAGGGTCACCTGGGTAGCAAAAATTTGCAATGAATAAAGCACTATAACAAAAACTAATTGGGCCATTGGAGGAGTCACATACCAAGCAACAATCTCCCAAAGCAGTTTTGTGAATGGAGCTTTGAGCAAGGAGATCAAAAATCGTAGCAAAATGAGCTAGAACTCGTGCTTGAGCTGGATGGGGATTTTTTGGGAGGAAGATGGAGTGTGTGGGTGCAGGAATAAGTGGAGGGGGCACCGTGGGCCCACGAGGTAGGGGGTGCGCCCAGTAAGAGTGGGCGCGCCCTGGACCCTCGTGGCCAGGTGCTTGCCCCCTGCTGTGTTCTCAGTGCCTAAAATCCTCAAATATTCCATAAAAATCATACTAAATTTGCTGGGCATTTGGAGAACTTTTATTTTCGGGATATTTTTTATTGCATGGATAATTCAGAAAACAGGTAGATAATACTATTTTTGCTTTATTTATTCTAAATAAGAGAAAGTAAAAGGAGGGTATAGAAGGTTGTGCCTTCTAGTTTCATCCATCTCATGATCATCAAAAGGAATCCACTAACAAGGTTGATCAAGTCTTGTTAACAAACTCATTCCGAATAACATGGAACCGGAGAAATTTTACCTCAACGGGGATATGAACATCCCCAATAATAAGAATATCATATTTTTTCTTGACAATAGGAAGAGGAAATTCAAAACCTCCAATAATAATAGTTGAATTTTTTCCAATAGAATTGATGCTATGAACTTGAGGTTGTTTCCTCGGAAAGTGTACCGTATGCTCATTGCCATTAACATGAAAAGTGACATTGCCTTTGTTGCAATCAATAACAGCCCCTGTAGTATTCAAAAAGGGTCTACCAAGGATAATCGACATACTATCGTCCTCGGGAATATCAAGAATAACAAAGTCTGTTAAGATAGTGACATTTGCAACCACAACAGGCGCATCCTCACAAATACCGATAGGTATAGCAGTTGATTTATCGGCCATTTGCAAAGATATTTCCGTAGGTGTCAACTTATTCAATTCAAGTCTACGATATAAAGAGAGAGGAATAACACTAACACCGGCTCCAAGATCACATAAAGCAGTCTAAACATAGTTTCTTTTAATGGAGCGTGGTATAGTTGTACTCCTGGATCTCCAAGTTTCTTTGGTATTCCACCTTTAAAAGTATAATTAGCAAGCATAGTGGAAATCTCGGCTTCTGGTATCTTTCTTTTATTTGTAATGATATCCTTCATATATTTAGCATAAGGATTTACTTTAAGCATATCAGTTAAGTGCATACGTAAGAAGATAGGTCTAATCATTTCAGCAAAGCGCTCAAAATCCTCGTCATCCTTTTTCTTGGATGGATTAGGAGGAAAAGGCATGGGTTTCTGAACCCATGGTTCTCTTTATTTACCGTTATTCCTAGCAACAAAGTCTCTCTTATCATAACGTTGAGTCTTTGATTGTGGGTTATCAAGATCAACAGCAGGTTCAATCTCTACATCATTATTATTGCTAGGTTGAGCATCAACATGAACATTGTCATTAACATTATCACTAGGTTCATGTCCATCACTAGATTGTGTGTCAACATCCGAAATAGAAATATCATTGGGATTCCCAAGTGTGTCTACAATAGGTTCACTAGAAGCATGCAAAGTCCTATCATTTTTCTTTTTCTTCTTTTTAGAAGGACTAGGTGCATCTAAATTACTTCTTTGAGAATCCTGCTCGATTCTCTTAGGGTGGCCTTCAGGATACAAAAGTTCGTGAGTCATTCTACCAGTTCTAGTAGCCACTCTAACAGCAAAAATATTTAATTCATCAAGAAATTCACTTTGAGCTTTAAGTACTTGTTCAGCTTGAGTGGTAACCGTAGAAGCATATTTGGTAATGAGTTCAAGTTCACCTTTAACTCTAACCATATAATCACTCAAGCGTCCAATCATGAAAGCATTACTCTTTAATTCTCTACCAACATAAGCATTAAAACTTTCTTGGCTAGCCATAAAGTCATCAAATTCATCTAAACATTGGCTAGGAAATTTAGTAGACAGGATTTAAACTTTATCATATCTATAGAGAGAATTTACCTTTACTACCTATGTCGGGTTATCAAGACAATGTGTTTCTTCGACAGGCGGTATATTAAGACCATGTATTTCTTCAATAGGAGGTAAATTCTTAACATCTTCAGCTTTAATACCTTTTTCTTTCATAGATTTCTTTGCCTCTTGCATATCTTCAAGACTGAGGAATAGAACACCCCTCTTCTTCGGAGTGGGTTTAGGAATAGGCTGAGGAGTTGGCTCAATTGGCTCAGGAATTGGCTCAGGAAGAGTCCAATTATTTTCATTAGTCAACATATTATTCAATAGCAATTCAGCTTGGTCGGTTGTTCTTTCCCTAAAAACACAACCAGCACAACTATCCAAGTGGTCCTTGGAAGCATCGGTTAGTCCATTATAAAAGATATCAAGTATTTAATTTTTCTTAAGAGGATGATCAGGCAAAGCATTAAGTAATCGGAGAAGCCTCCCCCAAGCTTGTGGGAGACTCTCTTCTTTGATTTGCACAAAATTATATATTTCCCTCAAGGTAGCTTGTTTCTTATGAGCAGGGAAATATTTAGCAGAGAAGTAATAAATCATATCCTGGGGACTACGCACACAACCAGGATCAAGAGAATTAAACCAAGTTTTAGCATCACCCTTTAATGAGAACGGGAATATCTTAAGGATATAATAGTAGCGAGACTTCTCATCATTAGTGAAGAGGGTGGCTATATCATTTAATTTAGTAAGATGTGCCACAACAGTTTCAGATTCATAGCCATAAAAAGGATCAGATTCAACCAAAGTAATTATTTCAGGATCAACGGAGAACTCATAATCCTTATCAGTAACAAAGTTAGGTGAAGTAGCAAAAGCAGGGTCATATTTCATTCTAGCATTTAAAGATTGCTGCTTCCATTTAGCTAATAACTTCTTAAGATCATATCTATCATTGCAAGCAAGAATAGCTCTAGCAGCTTCTTCATCCATAACATAACCCTCTGGAACAACAAGCAATTCATAATTAGGGGGAGAACCTTCATCATCACTATCTTCAATAATATCATCTTCAATAATTTCATTCTCTCTAACCCTAGCAAGTTGTTCATCTAGAAATTCACCTAATGGCAAAGTAGTATCAAGCATAGAAGTAGTTTCATCATAAGTATCATGCATAGCAGAAGTGGCATCATCAATAACATGCGACATATCAGAATTCATAGTAGTAGCAGGTTTAGGTGTCGCAAGCTTACTCAAAACGGAAGGAGAATCTAGTGCAGAGCTAGATGGCAGTTCCTTACCTCCCCTCGTAGTTGAGGGGAAAATCTTAGTTCTTTCCTCTTTCAAGTTCCTCATAGTGATGAGCAGATATAAATCCCAAGTGACTCAAAGAATAGAGCTATGCTCCCGGGCAACGGCGCCAGGAAATAGTCTTGATAACCCACAAGTATAGGGGATCGCAACAATTTTCGAGGGTAGAGTATTCAACCCAAATTTATTGATTCGACACAAGGGGAGCCAAAGAATATTCTCAAGTATTAGTAGTTGAGTTGTCAATTCAACCACACCTGGATAACTTAGTATCTGCAGCAAAGTATTTAGTAGCAAAGTAGTATGATAGTAATGGTAACAGTGGCAAAAGTAATGATAGCAGTTTCGTAGTAATTGTAACAGTAGCAATGGAAAAGTAAATAAGCAAAGCACAATATGTGAAAAGCTCGTAGGCATTGGATCAATGATGGATAATTATGTCGGATGCCATTCTTCATGTAATAGTTATAACATAGGGTGACACAGAACTAGCTCCAGTTCATCAATGTAATGTAGGCATGTATTCCGAACATAGTCATACGTTCTTATGGAAAAGAACTTGCATGACATATTTTGTCCTACCCTCCCGTGGCAGCAGGGTCCTAATGGAAACTAAGGGATATTAAGGTCTCCTTTTAATAGAGTACCAGACCAAAGCATTAGCACTTAGTGAATACATGAACTCCTCAAACTACGGTCATCACCGAGAAGTATCCCGATTATTGTCACTTCGGGGTTGTCGGATCATAACACATAACATGTGACTATAGACTTGCAAGATAGGATCAAGAACTCACATATATTCATGAAAACATAATAGGTTCAGATCTAAAATCATGGCACTCGGGCCCTAGTGACAAGCATTAAGCATATTAAAGTCATAGCAACATCAATCTCATAACATAGTGGATACTAGGGATCAAACCCTAACAAAACTAACTTGATTACATGGTAAATCTCATCCAACCCATCACCATCCAGCAAGCCTACGATGGAATTACTCACGCACGGCGGTGAGCATCATGAAATTGGTGATGGAGGAAGGTTGATGATGACAACGGCGACGAATCCCCCTCTTCGGAGCCCCGAACGGATTCCAGATCAGCCCTCCGGAGAGAGATTAGGGCTTGGCGGTGGCTCTGTATTGTAAAACGCGATGAAACTTTCTCTCTGATATTTTTCTCTGCGAAAGCAAATATATAGAGTTGGAGTTGAGGTCGATGGCCATCAAGGGGGGCCACGAGGCAGGGGGCACACCCAGGGGGAGGGGGCACACCCCCCATCCTCGTGGACAGGGTGTGGGGCCCCTGGCCTTGATTCTTTCGCTAGTATTTTTTATATTTTACAAAAGTAATCTCCGTGGATTTTCAGGTCATTCCGAGAACTTTCGTTTTCTGCACAAAAATAACACCATGGCAGTTCTGTTGAAAACAGCGTCAGACCGGGTTAGTTTCATTCAAATCATGCAAGTTAGAGTCCAAAACAAGGGCAAAAGTGTTTGGAAAAGTAGACACATTGAAGACGTATCAGTCTTCTCCACACAACCTCCACCATCATACTATATTCCACCTATAGTGCTATATCCATGGCTTGCGCTCATGTATTGTGTGAAGGTTGAGAAAGCTGAAGCGCGTTAAAAAGTATGAACCAATTGCTTGGCTGAGGGGTACCTTGTGTTAAGAAAAGGGAGCATACAAGACCATATGATTTTGTAGGGATAGCATTCTTTAGCATTGATATTTGGAAAGACATGATTGCTTGTTGGGATGCCCGAATTATTATTGTTTTTATGTCAAACGATAGACTATTGCCTTGAATCACTCGTGTCTTAATATTCATGCCATGATTAGATTACATGATCAAGATTACGCTAGGTTGCATTCCACATCAAAAATTATCTTTTTTATCATTTACCTACTCAAGGACGAGCAAAAATTAAGCTTGGAGATGCTGATACGTCTCCGTCGTATCTATAATTTTTGATTGTTCCATGCCAATATTATTCAACTTTCATATACTTTTGGCAACTTTTTATACTATTTTTGGGACTAACATATTGATCCAGTGCCCAGTGCCAGTTCCTGTTTGTTGCATGTTTTATGTTTCGCAGAAACCCAATATCAAACGGAGTCCAAACGGGATAAAAACGGATGGGAATATCTTTGGAATATTTATGATTTTTGGGAAGAAAAATAAACGCGAGACGGTGCCCGAGGGGGCCATGAGGCAGGGGGTGCGCCCCAGGGGGCAGGCGCGCCCCTGACCCTTGTGGGCACCCCGTAAGGCGGTTGATGCTCTTATTTTGCCGCAAGAAAGCTAATTTTCTAAGAAAAATCTTGGCGAAGGTTTCAACCCAATCGGAGTTACGGATCTTCGGATATATAAGAAACGGTGAAAGGGCAGAATCTGGGAACGCAGAAACAGACAGAGGCAGAGAGACATATCCAATCTCGGAGGGGCTCTCGCCCCTCCCATGCCATGGAGACCATGGGCCAGAGGGGAAACCCTTCTCCCATCTAGGGAGAAGGTCAAGGAAGAAGAAGAAGAAGGGGGGCTCTCTCCCCTTGCTTCTGGTGGCGCTGGAACGCCGCCGGGGGCCATCATCATCACCGTGATCTACACCAACAACTTCACCGCCTTCATCACCAACTCTTCCCCCTCTATGCAACGGTATAACCCCTCTTTTACCTGCTGTAATATCTACTTAAACATGGTGCTCAACCCTATATATTATTTCCCAATGATGTATGGCTATCCTATGATGTTTGAGTAGATCCGTTTTTTCCTATGGGTTAATTTATGATCATGATTGGTTTGAGTTGCATGTTTTGTTACTGGTGTTGTCCTATGGTGCTCTCCATGTCGCGCAAGCGTGAGGGATTCCCGTTGTAGGGTGTTGCAATACGTTCATGATTCGCTTATAGTGGGTTGCTTGAGTGACAGAAGCATAAACCCGAGTAGGGGGTTGTTGCGTATGGGATAACGAGGACTTGATGCTTTAATGCTATGGTTGGGTTTTACCTTAATGATCTTTACTAGTTGTGGATGCTTGCTAGAGTTCCAATCATAAGTGCATATGATCCAAGAAGAGAAAGTATGTTAGCTTATGCCCCTCCCACAAATAAAATTGCAATAGTGATTACCGGTTTAGTTATCGATTGCCTAGGGACAAATAACTTTCTCGTGACAAAAAGCTCTCTACGAAAACTAACTTAGTTGTGTCTTCATCTAAACAGCCCCTAGTTTATATTTACGTGCTCTTTATATTCTTGCAAACCTATCCAAAATTACCTACCAAGTCCTTCTAGTTTCATATTTGTTTTAGGTAAAGCGAACGTTAAGCGTGCGTAGAGTTGTATCGATGGTCGATAGAACTTGAGGGAATATTTGTTCTACCTTTAGCTCCTCGTTGGGTTCGACACTCTTACTTATCGAAAGAGGCTACAATTGATCCCCTATACTTGTGGGTTATCACATGGCGCATGTGCTCGGGTCCGTCCCTACAGTGTTGATAAACCTGAGAGACCAAGCTTTGGCTCGCGGCCTGCCCCGTGCACGTCACCTCACCGGGTCCTTAGTGCCTTCGTCTTTTTGCGGAAAGATCATCGAAAGGTCGGCGAGCGTGGTTGCATGCTGTGTTTTCTTCCTTCAGCTAACTTGCAGGGATATTCGGAGTCAGGACCATGGGTCGCTGTCGGTGTCAAAACCGGTAGATCTCGGGTAGGGGGGCCCAAGCTGTGTGTCTGAAGATCAATGGTAACAATGGAGAAAGGACACAGTATTTACCCAGGTTCGGGCCCTCTTAATGGAGGTAAAACCCTACTCCTTCTTTATTATATTTGAGGGTATAGGGGTCACAAGAGTTGATCTACCTCAAGATCGACTCGGCTAGCCCTAGATAGCTAGCCTAGCAATGTTGTGATCCTGCCTCCGATCTAACCCTCTGGTTTATATAGACACCGGAGGGGCTTAGGGTTGTACAAAGTCAGTTTTATAGAAAGGAATAAAATATCTGGACACCTATACTTGCCATCCATGCATGTGAGAGTCCCCACCAGACATGAGAGATAATCTTCTGCCTTGTATCTTGATGGCCCATCAGTCCAGCCCACATCAATAGACCGGACGCCCAAGGACCCCCTAGTCCAGGAATCCCACAGTCGGGACCCCTCCAAGGCACCTTCGTGAGGCCAACCACTCATTTCTCATGCAATTCTCTTGCATGTTAAAGGGGGGGCCCTGAGCATCGCGCCTCTGGGGCTCCTACCGGCTCTCGAGCCCTCACCCCCTGGCCTTGACCACGGCATTGCGACCTGGCATACCAGCGGTGGCTGAGGCTTGCTCAAGGGCTGAGACCCGAGGATGTAAAGCATCTAGATGAGCGAGGAAGAAGGGGTCGGCGCGAGTCTTGCCTGGGAGCGCCACCGCCACCAGGATGCAGCCCGACGTCATGTGACTGCCCTCGCAGCTAGAGGATAGCTACAAGCTCGCCGAGATAAGTCACCCCATACACGCGAGTGTGGACCTCACGATCAGCGTTTTGCCTATCACGATCTCGCTCGGGCAAGGATGCTTCCCTTTCAGCCTTTCGGGAGCCGCTTGCACGTCAAAGGGGACCCCCTGAGCATCGCGCCTTAGGGGCTCTTACCGGACCTCGGACCACTCACCTCCTGGCCTTGACCACGGCATCGCGACCTGGCATACTAGCGATGGCTCAAGCCTACCTGGGGACTAGGTCCTGCCGATGTGGAGCACTAAGCTACCGCAAGAATGAAAGGGGGGACCATGCCACGGTGAGAAACGCAAGCGCGACATTGATTGGGAATAATAGCATCTAGACAAAAGCATCACAAATTTTACAATCCCCCGAGGGGTTCGTCATGGTTTTGTGCAGGGATGAAACAAAAGGAAAAGCCCCTAAGAAGCCACGGCATCAGCGGTGTCACCAACGACTTCGAGTTGACGCCGTTGCTGATGTGCAGGCACGGCGGCTCGTAGCTATCATCGTTGCTCGAGTCGCGCTCTTCGGAGGCGTTGTTGCTGCCAAAGGAATCGCGGACAAGGCCAAAGGCAAGTTTGCCGCCGGCGGCCTCACCGCCTCGATCGCCTCCCCCGGAGTAGCATCCCAGGCACCGACCATCCTCGTCAAAGACCTTGAAGAAGAGCGTCAATGCCCTGCCATGCTCAAAGTGGATGGCATGGCCTCCCTTCAGGCGGCAGGCACTGACGATCGCGCCCCATCCTCGAGTCATGAAGATGTTGTCGGAGTTCACAACCTCGCGACTTCCACCTCCGAAGCTTGTCTGTAGCATCCATCATGCTGCAGCCACAACTCGATGGGCCCTCTCGATGGTATCTCCCTTGCGAGAGACCTCGGGAGCCGGACCCATGTGCACGGTAGCATTGCCACCCACACCACGATCTCGCAGGCTGTGCCTTCGGCGTGGGTTTGCGAGTGAGGCGGCCCCATGGCCGCCGCCTGTTCTCCTTTGCGACCCCGCTCCTCGCGGTGCCGGTTGCCGCTCCTATGCATAGGGCTCTGCGCGCGGGC
The DNA here is from genome assembly GCF_002162155.2 of Triticum dicoccoides. Taxonomy (NCBI): domain Eukaryota; kingdom Viridiplantae; phylum Streptophyta; class Magnoliopsida; order Poales; family Poaceae; genus Triticum; species Triticum dicoccoides. The sequence goes on from NC_041383.1 coordinate 618,297,318, forward strand.
GTGCATGGGGGCCGGGAAGCCCGGTGGAGCCCATTCGTGCCAAAAACGCGTCACCATGGGTTCCACGGCGGCGCCCCGGGAGCAATCGTGCCTCTTCTTCGGAGGGAGCAGCTCGGGTCCCACCTAAGGGGATTTTCCCTTCTCCGTGGCAGAAAACCTTCTCACTGGCGCCATGGACGCTTCGACAAGACAACAGGGCGAAGAGGAAGAAGGAGGAGCAAGCAGCGAGAAGACGGAGATGAGCAGGGGGCTCCGCCTCCGCTTCCATTTATAGCTAGAGGGAGGCCAACCACCGGCCTCCCATGATTCCAAGTATTGATGGTTTTTTTTTGCATGCAGCAGGTGATACGTCTGATATGTCTCCAACGTATCTATAGTTTTTGATTGTTCCATGCTATTATATTATCTCTTTTGGATGTTTAATCGACTTTAATATGCTCTTTTATATTATTTTTGGGACTAAACTATTAACTGGAGGCCTAGTGATAGTTTTTGTTTTTTGCCTATTTTAGAGTTTTGCAGAAAAGGAATATCAAACATAGTCCAAATGGAATGAAACCTTCACGAGGATCTTTCTTGGACCAAAAGAAATCCAGAAGACTTGGAGTTTAAGTCTAGGACTCTACAAGGAGGCCACGAGGCAGGAGAGCGCGCCCAGGGGTGTAGGCGCGCCCCCACCCTCGTGAGCTCCTCGTAGCTCCATCGACGTACTTCTTTCTCCTATATATACTCTTATACCCTAGAAACATCATGGAGAGCCACGAAACCACTTTTACACCGCCGCAACCTTCTGTACCCGTGAGATCCCATCTTGCGGCCTTTTTCGGCGATCTGCCGGAGGGGGAATCGATCACAGAGGGCTTCTACATCAACACCATTGCCTCTCCGATGAAGCGTGAGTAGTTTACCACAGACCTTCGGGTCCATAGTTATTAGCTAGATGGCTTCTTATCTCTCTTTGATTCTCAATACAAAGTTCTCCTCGATGTTCTTGGAGATCTATTCAATGTAATACTCTTTTGCGGTGCGTTTTTCGAGATCCGATGAATTGTGGATTTATGAACTTGATTATCTATGAATATTATTTGGTTCTTCTCTGAATTCGTATATGCATGATTTGATATCTTTGCAAGTCTCTTCGAATTATCGGTTTAGTTTGGCCTACTAGATTGATCTTTCCTGCAATGGGAGAAGTGCTTAGCTTTGGGTTCAATCTTGCGGTATCCTTTCCAAGTGATAGTAGGCGCAGCAAGGCACGTATTGTATTGTTGCCATCGAGGATAAAAAGATGGGGTTTATATCATATTGCTTGAGTTTATCCCTCTACATCATGTCATCTTGCTTAATGCGTTACTCCGTTCTTATGAACTTAATACTCTAGATGCATGCTGGATAGCGATCGATGTGTGGAGTAACAGTAGTAGATGCAGAATCGTTTCGTTCTACTTAACACAGACGTGATGCCTATGTTCATGATCATTGCCTTAGATGTCTTAATAATTATGTGTTTTTCTATCAATTGCTCGGCGGTAATTTGTTCTCCCATTGTAATACATGCTATCTCGAGATAAGCCACTAGTGAAACCTATGGCCCCGGGTCTCTTTTCAATTATATTACATCCCTTTTATTTACATAGCATCTTGTTTACTATTTTGCAATCTTTACTTTCCAATCTATACAACAAAAATACCAAAAATATTTACTTTATTATCTCTATCAGATCTCACTTTTGCGAGTGACCGTGAAGGGATTGACAACCCCTTTATCGCGTTGGTTGCAAGGTTCTTCATTGTTTGTGCAGGTACTAGGTGACTTTTGTGTCATCTCCTACTGGATTGATACCTTGGTTCTCAAAACTGAGGGAAATACTTACGCTACTTTGCTGCATCACCCTTTCCTCTTCAAGGGAAAACCAATGCATGCTCAAGAGGTAGCAAGAAGGATTTCTGGCACCGTTGCCGGGGAGATCTACGCCAAGTCAAGCCATACCAAGTACCCATCATAAACTCTTCTCCCTCGCATTACATTATTTGCCATTCGCCTCTCATTTTCCTCTCCCCCACTTCTAAAACGATTTTCGAAAACCTTTGCCTTTTCTTTGCCCTTATTTCGTTCGATCTTTTGTTTGCTTGTGTTACCATGTGCCCTCTTTTGCTTGCATCTTTGCTTGCTAAAAATCTAAGTTTATGGATCCTCATCCACTTGCTAATCTTTTTAAGAGATCCAATTATGATGAGCCAATTGCTAGTGATTTTGTGCACTAGATTATCTTTATGAAGTTTTGCTTGAAATTCGTGAATCTGAAAATAGTGATGAAGAAACTTATGAAGAGATTCACGATAGATCTTTGAATGAAAAGCATTATTGCAATGATGTTATTATAAATTCTATTAGAGTCAATTGCGTTGATGATATGCAAAACCCTAAGCTTGGGGATGCTAGTTTTACAATAATAATGTTTGCAATAATATTGAAAGTGTGTTTGGAAGAATGTCAACTTTAGATCCCACATATTTGGAGAATATTCAATCTTATGACATTTTTGATAAAAGTGGGTTTGGAGAGGTCATGACTTTTGTTAATGTTAATCCCACTATATTGGAAGAGTGTCAACTTTGCATGCATGTGGATCGTGTTGAGAATATGTTTTGTGCTAGCTATATTGTTGAATTTGCTTATGATCCTACATGTAATTATTATGAGAGAGGAAAATATGGTTGTAGAAATTTTCATGTTACTAAATTACCTCTCGTTATGTTGAGATTGCTATTGTTTCTTTCCGCTTCCTTGCATATGCTCGTTCTTGCGCATCATCGAAATCTCAATGCCTAGCTAGCGGCATTAAACGACAACGCTTGTTGGGAGGCAACCCAATTTTATTTTTGTTATTTACTTTTTGCTCCTGTTTAGTAATAAATAATTCATCTAGCTTCTGTTTAGATGTGGTTTTATGTTTTAATTAGTGTTTGTGCCAAGTAGAACCTTTGGGAAGACTTAGGTGAAGTCTTTGCGGTCTTGCTGTAAAAAACAGAAACTTTGCGCTCACGAGAATAGCTGTCATTTTTTACATAAGAGTGCTTTTAGGTTGATTATTTTTGCAGATGATTAATTGACAAATTACTCACGTCCAACAATTTATTTCAGAAGTTTTAGAGTTACATAAGTATTCTAAAGTTACAGATTGCTACAAACTGTTCTGTTTTTGACAGATTCTATTTTTCGCGTGTTGTTTGCTTATGTTGATGAATCTATGAGTAGTATCGGGGCGTATGAACCATAGAGAAGTTGGAATACAGTAGGTTTAACACCAATTTAAAAAATAATGAGTTCATTACAGTACCTTGAAGTGGTGGTTTATTTTCTTATACTAACGAAGCTCATGAGATTTTCTGTTGAAGTTTTGTGTTGTGAAGTTTTCAAGTTTTGGGGTAAAGATTTGATGGATTTTGGAATAAGGATGTAATGCCTCGAATCCGATGCGTCAGGTGTCTTCCAGCTATTTGCCGTCATTGCCATTTCATTTGCTTACGTGTTGCATGTTGTCATGCCATCATGTGCATTGCATTGCATACGTGTTCGTCTCATGCATCCGAGCATTTTTCCCGTTATCCGTTTTGCAATCCGGCACTCCTATGTCCTCCGGCGTCCCCGTTTTTGTCTCTTGTTGTGAGCGGGCGTTAAACTTTCTCAGAATGGCCCGAGGTTTGCCAAGCGGCCTTGGTATAGCACCGGTAGACCGCATCAAGTTTCGTGCCATTTGGAGGTCGTTTGATACTCCAACGGTTAACCGGGTAACCGCAAAGCCTCTTTTGTCTTGCAGCCCAACACCCCTCTAAAATGGCCCAATAACCCATCCAAACCCCCTCCATGCTCTCGGTCGTTCGATCACGATCGTGTGGGCGAAAACCGCTCCCCATTTGAACTCTCCTAGATCCCTCTACCTGTAAATAGGTGCCTCCCCCTCCATTTTCGCGGATGAAACCCTAGCCCCGCTCCTCTCGCCCGCCGGACACGTCCGATCTGGAACGGACATGTCCGCCGCCGCTCCCACGCCAATCCGGAACCGCCACGTGGCACTCCGCCGCCCAACGCCGCCGCGGCCCGCGGAGTCCAGGGAAGGCCCGCGCGAGCCCGTGCCCCCGCCGCCGTCTGCCTCCCCAGCCCGCGCCCGAGCATCGCCGTCCGAGGCCCCCGCGGCCCGCGCCCGCCTCCGCCCGCCGCGCCCCGCTCCTCTCGCGCCGGCGCCGGTGTCCCGGCCATGCCCCGCCGCCGCCGCCCCGGTGACGCGCCGCCCGGCCGTGCTGCCCGTCCCCGCCGGCGCGCCTTCGCCGCCCCGCTGTCGTCCTCTTCTGTCGGCGCCGCCCCGCCATCGCCCCGGCCTCCCCAGGGCCTCCTTCCACCGCCACCGTTCCCGTCCGCTCCGGCGAGGTCCGCCCGACCTCGGGAACCGCGCCGAGCCCCAGATCCAGATCCAGTCCACGAGGTTGACCCCGTTTTTTCCCTAAGTCCTGTAATATTTTTGCATAATGTTGCCATGTTCATCGCATCATAACACTGTATAGTAGCTCCGTTTCATGCATATAATATATGAAAGTGTTCATTGTGAGATGCTCTACATTTCATTCCATTGTGCAATGCTTGTTGGAGATCATCTTGATGCCAGAATCATCGTTGCAAGAGTGCTATATGATGTTAATCTGCTGAAACTGTTATAACTTGGTGATTTGTCATTTTTGTTGCATTTGATATGTGCATCCTATGAGCATCATCTCTACATGAGTTTTGAACTACATCATGCCTTCTTTACAGAGGTGCAATCCATGTATTTTTGTGAGTCTTTTAGTGAGTGCATCGAGCTTGGTAAGTAGTGTACTTGCTGTTGCTGTTTTGCTAGGCTGAACCTGCTATATTAGATGCTATGTAAACCTGCTGCTACAAGTCATTCTATGCATAATCTGGAGATGTTCACTAAGGACGTTTTGTTATACATGTCATGATCTATCAATCCATGCCCCTGGTTGCATTTATAGCTTGTTGTAGCTTGTTGTAATCTTGCTCCAAATTTGCTAAATAATGTTGCTGTCATCCTGTTAACATTAAGATCAGTTTTGCCATGTGCTTTGCTAGTGCTCTATGCACCTTATGAACTTTCTATTTCCATTATTAGCTTCATAAATGTGTCTTCTTACTGTTGGTCACCTTGTCATGCCATGTATTGCTCTGTGGTGAGAGGTACAAGCTCACCAACATGCCTACTTATCGTTGTTCCTGCCATGTTTGAATCTGTCATGTCATTTGCCATTTTTACATGGGTGCCATCATATCTTCTGATCCTTTTTCGCTCATGGTCAGTAAAGGACTTTTGTTCTATGCACTTAGTAGTAGCATTCCATGCCTTTATTTGCCATGATAAGTTCCTGTAGCATGTTGTTTGATAGCTCTAAACATTGCAACCTGATGTTATTTCTGCAAAGTCTGAAACTGTTATTATGTGCAATCTTGCTATGTGTTTTTGAGCATGTTCTAGTGTTTTCTGGAGATAGCTCAGTGTTCATGTTTTGTTATGCTTTACCTGTACAACATGTCCAAGCCTTTTGTTTTTATGTTTAGGTGTTGTAGCATGTTGTTTTGATGCTTGCTAGATGCCTAGTTGCTGTTTTGGACAGATTGTTGCTATAACTTGTATAGTGTATGTGTTGAACCGTTGCTCCGTTTTGAGTGTGCTCTATATGAAACTTGCTTAGAATTGCATGTAGTTTCATATTATCATGTTGCATCCTTGTTTTGAGGTGTTTGCTTGATGTTTGTATGCATTTTGCATCAATGCCATGTTTAACTTGTTTTGCTCATATCTTCTAGGTCGTAGCTCCGAATTAAATGAATTTTATATGTAACTTGACTAGAATCTCGTGTAGATCATCTTGTTGCATCTTAACTTGCTGTTTAACAACTTGAACATAAGGTTAATTCAGATCTGGACCAATTTCTAAATTTGCATATGAGGACTTACCGGAATTGTTATATGTTGTTTTCGGCCTCATTTAAACATACCTTGATGTGTTGTTCTTGTTTGCATCATCTCTTGCCATGAGTAGCTTCATGTAGCCTTTGTCATGCATCATACTTGATTGAGCATGATGTCTTGTATATGTGTTGTGTGTTTACCATGTTGTGTGCTTCTTCTCGATAGTTCTCGTTTCGTTGCGATCGTGAGGAGTCATTCGTCTATGCTTGGTTCGTCTTCATGGCTTCATCTTCTTCATGGACTCGTTCTTCTTCCTAGCAGGATTTCAGGCAAGATGACCGCTACCCTGGATCTCACTACTATCATTGCTATGCTAGTTGCTTCGTTCTATCGCTTTGCTGTGCTACCTATCACTTGTTCTTCAAGCCTCCCAATTTGCCATGTCAGCCCCTAACATTTCCACCCTTCCTAGCAAACTGTTGCTTGGCTATGTTACCGCTTTGCTCAGCCCCTCTTATAGCATTGTTAGTTGCAGGTGAAGTTGAATATTGCTCCATGGTGGACAGGATTATGTTGGGATATCACAATATCTCTTATTTAATTAATGCATCTATATACTTGGTAAAGGGTGGAAGACTCGGCCTTATGCCTGGTGTTTTGTTCCACTCTTGCCGCCCTAGTTTCCTTCATACCGGTGTTATGTTCCCGGATTTTGCGTTCCTTACGCGGTTGGGTGATTTATGGGACCCCCTTGACAGTTCGCTTTGAATAAAACTCCTCCAGCAAGGCCCAACCTTGGTTTTACCATTTGCCTCACCACCACCTATACCCTTCCCTTGGGTCGGCCAACCCGAGGGTCATCTTTATTTTAGCCCCCCCCCCTGGGCCAGTGCTTCTCTAAGTGCTGGTCCAAACCGGGCAGACTGCAGGGCCACCTCGGGGCAACTCGAGGGCTGGTTTTACTCGTAGGCTGACCTATCCGGTGTTGCCCTAAGAACGAGATATGTGCATCTCCTATCGGGATTGTCGGCGCATCGGGCGGCTTTGCTGGTCTTGTTTTACCATTGTCGAAATGTCTTGTAAACCGGGATTCCGAGTCTGATCGGGTCTTCTTGGGAGAAGGTATATCCTTCGTTGATCGCGAGAGCTTATCATGGGCTAAGTTGGGACACCCCTGCAGGGTATAAACTTTCGAAAGCCGTGCCCGCGGTTATGTGGCAGATGGGAATTTGTTAATGTCCGGTTGTAGATAACTTGACACCAGATCCAAATTAAAACGCATCAACCGCGTGTGTAGCCGTGATGGTCTCTTTTCGTCGGAGTCCGGGAAGTGGATACGGTTTTGGGTTATGTTTGACGTAAGTAGGAGTTCAGGATCACCTCTTGATCATTGCTAGCTTCACGACCGTTCTGTTTGCTCTCTTCTCGCTCTTATTTGTGTATGTTAGCCACCATATATGCTTAGTCGCTGCTGCAACCTCACCACTTTACCCCTTCCTTTCCCATTAAGCTTTGCTAGTCTTGATACCCATGGTAATGGGATTGCTGAGTCCTCGTGGCTCACAGATTACTACAACAACAGTTGCAGGTACAGGTTATGCGATGATCTTGACGCGAGAGTGATGTTTGCTTGTTTTGGAGTTCTTCTTCTTCTTCGATCAGGGGATAGGTTCCAGGTCGGCAGCCTAGGCTAGCAGGGTGGATGTCGTTTGTGTTTCTGTTTGTGTTTCATCCATAGTCAGATGATGCTCTTATGTGATATGATGTTGTATTCGTGTGGCATTGTATGCCTCTTGTATGTATCCCATCTATTATGTAATGTTGATGTAATGATATCCACCTTGCAAAAGCGTTTCAATATGCGGTTCTATCCTTAGTGGGACCTTCGAGTCTCTTTAGGATAGTATCGCATATTGGGCGTGACAAGTTGGTATCAGAGCTTCGACCGACCTTAGGAGCCCCCTTGTTTGATCGTGTAGTTTGGCCGTTGTTGAGTCTAGAAAAAAACTATTTTCGGAGTCTAGTTATATCGAAGAGTAGTAATTCTTTTTACTCCTCAGCCCCTTTGTCGCTCTGGTGAGGAATCTTGACGTAGGTGTTTTGAACTACTCCTCTTCCCCTTCAAATTTTCTTTAGGATCACGCAGTTGGTTTTTTGATTGTTGTTCCTCATCTCTTTTCATCCGGTGCATTTTCTCGTCAAGTTGACTCGAGCCTCTTCATCTTTGCGTTCAATCCTCAGTTGTTTTCTTTTCCCACCCGCCCACCCTTTTCTTCTTGGAGCCGGAGTTCGTAATCGAGTATCCATCCTACTCGTGTGAAGCTTTTGCATCCTTTCAACCGGTGTTTTCTCTTCAAGATATTCGTCAGTTTTCCCCTTCCAAGTTGCCTTTGTTTTCCCGCCCTCCCACCCTCTTCTTGCGGGAGCCTGAGTCTATTTTGAGCATCAATTTCATTTGTGTGGAGCCTCTTCAGTCTTCCCTCAATTGTTTCAACCGGTGAATTCTCATTTTGTTCGACATTCTTCATCTCTTCTCCAGTGGACTCAATTCGAGTTTTTCGGGTTGATCACATTCTTTTCCTTGGATCAAGTGTTCTCCTTGCTCATTTGCCTCTTGCCATTCTATCATTTCGGAGTTCGGAAGACATCTCAGGAGATTCGTCTGTGTTCCAATTAATTCGAGGTTGTCACCTCATTCAAATATTTCAATTGTTCCGGTGCATCATCTATCTCTTCAACAGTCCTTTCCAAAGGTGTTATCTCTTCAGTGGGCCCTAACCCACAGGTCCTTTCCCAGGATCTTACCTGACTCTTCTAATTATTCCGGAGCCATTCATAATTCTTTTTCGGAGTTTGACGTAAGAATGAATTTCATCAGTCAGATGCCTTTCCAAGATCAATTTCAAATAATTTCATTATTGGCTCAACCTCTTTGCTTTTCATTCTCCTAGAGTACCTCAGTAATTTTTGTGGTGTTTCTCATCGTCATTTGAAGATCGAAGAAGAGTTCCTCTTAAATCTTGCCCATTCTCACAAAGATTCATGGTTCTAGCTTCATATTATCCTCTCAAATTATTCCATTTGTCAGATATTCTTTTCTTAACCATCCGGAGTATATTAGAAGTTGTTTTCCCGTTTCTTTTCACCGGAGGCCATCATTCCAGTTATCGTTCTCTATTTATCCCGGTGCTTCGTTCAAGTGTTCTTTAATCAGCTTATGATCTCTTTGTCCTTTTGCATCTAAATCCCCTCTAGTATATTTGTTCTTCTAATTCTTCCCGGTGATTCAGTCTCTTTCATCAGTCATTTTCGAATTCTTACGATGGTTCATTCAAGATTATTTTTATTTGATTATCATATTAATCCATTCGTTCTTTCAATCCTACCAGTGGTTCATGAAGACCTTCTCAAGTTTGCGATATGTCACTTCTCAATCCTTTTCAAGAAGAATAAGTAGTATGCCAAATCCATTGCTTGTCATCAATTTAATTTGATGAAGGATAAGCATACAATAAATCTTATTCTTATTTCATCCAAGTGATTAATCCTTTTCTTCGGAGTTTGTTCTTGGTGAATAAATTCTAGTTCCAAGTGTTTTCGTCTTTTCTTTTCCAGAGTTCAAATTTCTGAGGCCATTTCGTCGGAACCTCCATCTAAATCATCGCAAGACTCATCTTATCTCTTTCATCCTTTAATTTTATCTCGTCATCCTTTTGTTACTGGAGTTCTTCACGTTGTCCGTTAGTATGTAATTCATTCTTCAAGTGGTCATCAAGATTCTTTGGAGGAGCTCAAGTATCTTTTCTTCTTGCCTCTCGAAGTGCAACTAATTCTCCGTATTCTTTCGAAGTGGAGTTTTGCATTTCTTTGTTATTCCCAGATATTCAATCATTTGGTTGTGGTATAATTTCACCTCAAGTTTTGAGTTGTTTTGATAAGTCCACAACAAGTTTATTCCTTCATCGTTGATTTTCTCAACAACTTCATTCAATCCTTCTTTCTAAGTTCTTTTCATTCCATTCTTTCAATTCTTCCGGAGGCATGGCATTGGTCATCTCGTCAAGTGTCATCTCACTAGGTGAAGTTCATGTTCTATTCCTTCCATTTTCAGTTGGAGTGCTGCCCAAATTCTTTTATTCATTCCTTTTCTATCTCGTTCTAACCGGAGTGGTTTCATAGTCTATCTGATTCCGTGAGTTTTCGATTCTCGTCGTTAATATCTTCTTCTCGAGTGCTCTCGATTCTTTGCTTCTTCTCTTGAGTTCTTGTTTCACCTCATCCCTTTTCCCCTTCCGTCTCGGTCCTAAGATCTCGGGACGAGATCTCTTGTTAGTGGAGGAGTGTTGTAACGCCCTAGATCCGATGCGCCAGGTGTCTTCCAGCTATTCGCCGTCATTGCCATGTCATTTTCTTGCATGTTGCATGTTGTCATGTCATCATGTGCATTGCATTGCATACGTGTTCGTCTCATGCATCCGAGCATTTTTCCCGTTGTTCGTTTTCCAATCCGGCACTCCTATGTCCTCCGGCGTCCCCCTTTTTGTCTCCTGTTGTGAGCGGGTGTTAAACTTTCTCGGAATGGCCCGAGGTTTGCCAAGATGCCTTGGTATAGCACCGGTAGACCACCTGTTAAGTTTCGTGCCATTTGGAGGTCGTTTGATACTCCAACGCTTAACCGGGTAACCGCAAAGCCCCTTTTGTCTTGCAGCCCAACACCCCTCCAAAATGGCCCAATAACCCATCCAAACCCCCTCCATGCTCTCGGTCGTTTGATCACGATCGTGTGGGCGAAAACCGCTCCCCATTTGGACTCTCCTAGCTCCCTCTACCTACAAATAGGTGCCTCCCCCTCCATTTTCGCGGATGAAACCCTAGCCCCGCTCCTCTCGCCCGCCGAACACGTCCGATCTAGACCGGACATGTCCGCCGCCGCTCCCCGCGCCAATCCGGAGCCGCCACGTGGTG